>NC_143161.1:23409213-23434432 GCF_041381405.1 Jatropha curcas
CTCCATATTATAGTGGTATTGGGAATTAAATGCATTGCAAATGTCTTCCCAGGTCTTCATCTTAGACCGATCCAGGCTAACAAACCATCTTAATGCAGCACCGGTGAGAGATTGTTGGAACAACTGAGCAAGAAGCTCGCTGCTCAATCCAAACGGGTTAAGGGCACCCACATACATTTTCAAATGAGTTTTAGGACAAGTAGTTCCATCAAATTTGTCCATGTTGGGCATCTTGAATTTTGTGGGCAGTCTTGCTTCAGGGAACAAGGACAAGGAGTCCATGTCCACCACTTCCTTGTGGGTTTTGAGAGCAGTGAAAGACCTTTCCAGCAGTTCTAGTTTTTCTCTAATTCTCTGAGCTTCCAGCTCAGAAGCAGTTTTGGAGGGCATATCATCCAGGTTCAGGGCAGGGTTTGTAGGTTCAGCAGCAGGACCCTGATTGGAGGCAGCAGGTCCACTTCCCCCGGCCGAAGCCCCATTTCCATTACCGTTGCCCAGCTCAGCTATCAGGGCAGTCCTTTGGGCAGCCAGTGCCTCATTCATTCTGGCCTCCATTCTGACCTCCAGTTGTTCGATGAGGGTTTGGATGTCGGTGAGTGATGCCATTGATGCAGGTAAGGTTGTAGGAGTTGTAGGTGAAACTGGTGTAGCTGGTGAAGCTGGTGAGGTCGGTGATAGCACTGTGGGCGTGGCTGGCACTAATGTAGGCACTCGGATTGTGGGTACCTGTAAGGATAAGGGTAGCTGGATTAGGTACAGTGGTTGGTGTATCAGGGTAAATGATGTGAGGTAGATCGACCCCTTTGTCCAACTGTGCATGACCAAAGGAAATATTCTGTGTTCTTTTTAATGTGATGATATGTCATGAATGCGCACAACATCACGTCATAATCCATTTATGATATGATTCACGTCATTGGGTGCATACAGTCCTAAAGGGTAGGTTCTATAGGCTATGACTCAAATAGAGAATTGGCTTATAAGGGACCCTTCAACCTTGAGCATGGATATACCTAACCACATGTGAAACAAAGAGTTTCGCGTGGGTCCAACGGTACGCATACTCATGGGCCACCTCCAAAAGGATTAGGGATGGTTTGCGGTAACAGGGAGGATGCTTTGGCTGTCCATCGACATAATCAAAGAGACCTGCCGATCAGCGCTACTTGCTATCCAGACTCAGAAGTTTGAACAGAGAGAGAAGAAATTCATTTGAAATTCATTTTTTTTATGCAATGGAGAAAAAGATTCTCAATCGTGCAAATAAATCAACAAATTAAAAATGTTTTAATTTAGTTGTACAATCAAGTTCAAATTCTCCTTATCCGGTATTCTTAAAGAAAGAATACTAGATTTTTTTTTTGTTGGGGTACCCTGCAAAATAAAGCATAGTAAATAATACCCTAAAGAAGGGCAGGTTAGTTTACACAACAATTGTAGTCCTCTTCATGCAAAATAATTACATGATTTCCCTAGTGAAGTCGCCAAACTATGAACCCCTTCCCCAAAAATATCATAGGCATAAAAAATGCATGTGACTAAGGGCAGAAATGCACGTGAGTGTGTGAGTCGCCACCTTGTTTAATTATTTTAGGGTAAACTAAGAAAAACCCTAAGTGACTCCAATTTTAATTAACCTAATTAATAGATTAATTATCCAAATGTTAAGGCATGGTCTTCAAACCCGAGGTGGATCCCGAGACTATGTCATGTTGATGAACTAACCATGAGTGAATGCTTTGCAAGGCGATTAATGTAATTTGGACCAATTAAAAAATGCTTATGTGATTTTCGACTTGCCGCTCTGGGTTAAATCCCAAACGTGCCTACGTACTTCCGTTTGAATGGAAGATCAAAGTCAACGTAGTTCGATAGGCCTTTTTAAAAGGGCTTTGAATGGGTATGCTTTATGCATGGGTGTGTGTATGCTTCGTGCATTTTGTTTAGGCATTTTGCCTGAAAATTGATTGATTTGATTAGGCATTTGATGCCAAAAATGTTGATTTTAATGGCTTTTAGCCAAAAAGATTGATTTTAGGCAATTGTTGCCAAAAATTGATGTGATTTAGGCAATTGTCGCCAAAATGCTTGATTTTAAGGCTTTTAGCCAAAAGATTGATTAATTTGAAGGCTTTCAGCCAAAAAGGTTGATTTAGGCAATTTGTTTGCCAAAAGATGATTATTTAGGCGATTGTCGCCAAAATTTATTATTCGAAGGCTTTTAGTCAAAAAGTTGCTTAATTTAAGGCATTTTTGCCAAAGAATTGATTTAAGCGATTCGTCGCTAAAATGGTTATTCCAATTTATTGGCAATTTGTTTGCCAAAAATTGATTAACTGAATTGTAATGTAAGCAATTGATTGCCAAGAAAAACGTGTTTAATGAAGGCTATTTAGCCACAATTATTGATTAATTGGACTTAAGCCGAATTTGTTCGAAATAAAGGCAATTTCACCATAGTTATTAATTAACTAGGCTTTTTTAGCCAATATTGTCGGATTTAAGCTTAACACCACGATTATTGATTAACCGGGCGTTTAGCCTAAATTTATTTAATTGAGGCAGTTTATTTGCCTAATGATTAACGTGAATGCTTTTATGCAGTTGTAGAATTATTAGGAGTAGAAGAGAAGCATGCATGAAGTGCTAAAATTAAATAGGCAGAGTTTAATTCATGTACCTGATTTAATCGCCGACCGCTTCTTAACTCCAGGTTAAGCTCCTCATTAAGGTAATATTAATTAATTTGATTTTAATGACCACTTAACAAAGCAAGAAAGCAATTAAAGCTAAACTAAAATGCAGAAAAGCAGTAAAGAATCGCAAGGAGCGTAGGGGAGAAGGAGCGTCCGTCAACATAGACTGAGTGAGTTGAAAGGTCATACCAGGGGTGTATTTATAGGCGAAACGGACTGTTTCGGCGGCCTGAGCCGCCATCTCTCGGCGGCTGGGCCGCCTGAGCTCGGCGGCTTGGGCCGGCGACGACCGGCGGCCCGAGCCACCGAAGCCGGTGGTTCTGCTATTTTTTTATTCCGGAGGTTTTTCCGGAAGTTCCAGACCTCCAAAAAATATTCCGGGACCAGTTTCGTGATCCTCGTAATTTTCTGGACGTTTCAAGTACCATATTGGCACACTTCCGGTGAACTTTCCGGATGGCCTCCGGTCCGGTCGGACTGTTTGCAGTCCGGGAAAACTGGCTCTTTGAGCCTCAAAATTTGGGTATTGACAACATTGGATGACTAAAAGGGTTTACCCTGATTGGACTACTAGAGATGACAGAAGAGCTATACAATGTTTGGCATTACAATTTGTAGTCTTGGATGGCCAATTATACAAAAGAATGTCAAACGGGGTATTATTAAGGTGCATACCAAGCAAAGAAGCTGAAAGGATTATGGAACAGATCCATGCAGGGGTTTGCGGCAGCCACATGAACGGAAAAGCGCTGGCTAAGAAAATTCTTAAACAGGTGTTGTTGATGCGTAATTTTGTGCCCCCACTGACCCGGTGATGATAAGAGGATAAGGGATAAGATATCATGATCAACCAGAAGTGTTTGAACCAAAATTTGAATCGAACCGGCCCAAAGGAGTCTGACCCGCGTTAGGGTTGCGTCACGCAGCTATTACCTGCGTGACGACACTCTTAGTTGCGTCACGCAACTCTAACGAGGCTGACACCTCTGGCGCGCGCCCGTGCAACGGCCTACACTGTTTGTATGGATACGCGGCAATTGTACGAAAAGTAAGCTGCGTCACGCAGCTTGCGGTTGCGTCACGCAACTTATACCTGCGTGACGTGACTATGTTCTGTTGCCCTACCCATATAAATACGACATTTTATGCTAAAAACGGGACTTTTTCACTTTTCTCTCATTTTTCTCTAAGAATTCTAAGGCTTTAAACTTAGTTTTCGATTAAACGGCTAGGATTTCTTCCCCAAGAACTCAAGTGAGTAAACTTGAGGAAGATCAAGCCATTAACGATTTAGTTTTGAAATCAAAAAGCAAAAAAATATAAGAAGAGAAAAAGAGAGAAAAGAAAGAAAGAGAAAAACACTTTGTTATGTGAAAAACGTGATAACCACACTTTTGGGATCGTGAAACAGTGTCCTTAAGCTAATCCAAGTGCATGCAATCCTCAAATCTGAGGGCTAGGTAACCATTTTAACCTTTCGTTTTCATTTCTAGTCTTTTATTTCTTAAAAACCTTATTTTCATAGCATTTAGTTGATCTGTTATTGGTTAGACGTAATTTTGCCCCATTGTTGGACTTTTCTGAGTTGAGTTTAATCATTTTTGACAAAAAGAACACGTAAAAAGAGTAGTTTGAAAGGTAGTTGCGGACCAGAGCAGCCGCGTCACGTAGCTATTACCTGCGTGACGCGACTGTTCATGTCCAAAAGCCCTTAACCTGGAGTGAACCACCCGCGTGACGCAGCTGTTCGTGTACTCAGTTCCTATTTTGTTTTTATATTTGTATCTAATATTTTGCTTTGAATAAATAATCAATATACCTGAGGATTTTAATAAAGTCACAAACAGTTTCGTCATGTAGCTAGGAGTTCCGTCACGCGACTATTCTTCATAGAACAGCTGCGTAACGCAACTGTTCTAATTTCCAGGACAATAACCAGAGTTCCGTCACGCGACTGTTCTTCATAGAATAGCTGCGTGACACAACTGTTCTAAGTTCCAGAATAAAGGACAAGAGCTCCGTGACGCGACTGTTCTTCATAGAACAGCTGCGTGACGCGACTGTCTTCAAGTTCCAGAACACTTTTCTTATTTTGTCTTAATTTCATGTCATTAAGTAGATTTTTAATCTTAATACGGAAAATGATCAATAATGGGCAAATTAAGTCTTAATCAAACCAAATCGATTAATTTATTGTGATTATAAGATTTTGGGATTTATTATTCATTGTTTACTATTGATTATATTATTAAACTCGGTTTGTGGCCCGCCTTTAACCATAAGGCAAGAGTGGGTCTTTTAATTATTTTTACTATATATTGTGGATGAATGGTGGATGTGATGATTAATTTATGATGAATGCAATGAATGAACCTATTTGGGACGGTTAATTAATTTTCCACATAGGAACTCGGTTCGATTTATTCGGGTTGGGTTTGTATAAATAAATTGGCTTTTCTAAAAATAAAATCAATTAGAAATCGTAGGTTAAAAGAGGCCGGTTTTCCGGGCGTCGGTTTCCAACGGACCGACGTACCCAATTCCCTTACCCATAACCTCATTGGTTCGCCTGACCAATTTTTCTAAATAATTTGGTCTTGAATAAAAATGGGTTAAATGGAGTCATTTAATAAAAATAAAAATTGAAAATGGTCCCATTGCCGAAATAATGGGTGGCGACTCAAAATAATTTATAAGACCGATTTATCGGCATCGCCTATCCAAAAAGATTTTTTGTCACCTTTTTCAAAATAATAATACAATAAATAAAAGGATGTTTTTCGAGATCCTTCCGGGGTTTTTTTTGGGATTTCGGCGAAAACATGTGTTCTTTTGGTCAATAATGGAAATGGATTGTATTTCTTTTAAGAAAGGTGCTTCGAATGTCAAATTCATGGAGACCTAAGTCACATTCAACCTTCAGAATTACAATCTTCTATTTCGCCATGGCCATTCGCAACTTGGGGAATAGATATCATCGGCAAGATCTCACTGCCTACATCTAATGGACATGAATTTATAGTGGTAGCAGTGGACTATTTCTCAAGATGGGTGGAATCAGAATCTTTCAAGAACATTGGTGTCAAGCAAATGGCCAAATTCATTGAAAAGAACCTGATCTGTAGATATGGAATTCCCCACCACATAGTGCAAATAATCAAGTTTAGTTCCAGGTAGAAGTGAAGACACCGTTAGAGAAATATGGAATTGAACACCATAAATCTTCACCGTATCAACCACAAGCTGATGGGGCAGTGGAAGCTACAAACAAAAACATCATGAAGATATTAAGAAAAATGGTAGAAAATCATCGTGATTGGGCAAGCAAGTTACAATATGCTTTATGGGGCTACAGGACTACAGCCAAATTTGCGAATGGGGCAACCCCGTATTCTCTAGTCTACGAAATGGAAGATGTGCTACAAACGGAGATAGAAGTGCAGTCCTTGCGCATAATGATGGAATCCAAGATTCCAGAATGTCAATGGGCAGAAAATCATTTTCAAGAATTAGCACTCCTAGATGGAAGAGGCTTAATGCCCAATTCATGGATTAGCTGTATAAAAGGAGGATAGTTAAGCACTTCAACAAGAGAGTTCATCCAAAGCTATTGAGAGTATGGGATTTGGTTCTAAAATAGATGCGGCCAAACACTCATGACCTAATAGGAAAGTCCAAGCCTAACTGGGAAGGCCCATTTCTGATCAAGAGAATATTTTCTAAAGGTGTAGTGAAGCTATCAGATATGGAAGGCAATGAATTTACCGAACCGGTCAACTTGGATAAACTGAAGAAATTTTATATATAGCTTGAAACGTTTATGGCAAAACCGAATTAACAAATTCACCTTTTGTGTTCTTAATAACTTTAAAGCATGTTATGCTAAGTTTATGATGATATGCAAATAGGATAGCAGGAAATATATCAAGCATTTTTTAAGCCAAAAGACATTTGATTCTTAATAAGTCAATAGATTCATATAATTGCACTATCAATAATTGTCTAGTACATTTCATTAGAAAATAAGATAAGCGCATCTACATGCCAAGTCCTAGCAAAAATCTAGTAGTCAATAGATCAGCCGACTCTGAGTCAGCACCAACTCCAGAATAAGCCTACAGCTAAGAGCGGTACAAGTCTAAAGCGAAATGGAGTATTGGTCACATCAGAAATGGGTATAGTCATGCCACTAGGCTAAGTGGAAACAAAGTGAGACAGAAATCACTATGTAATAAGGCCACCCTCGAACAACATATAATCAAGGACAACCTAATGATGACCGTACTGCCTAGTTACTCGATTGGGATAATAAGCCACTTCCATGGTTAAGGCACACAGGGGCACACAGAGCATGTAAGAAGAAATTGTGACTCACTCTATGTACCACCAGGGGCAAGTCCATCTGACTCCCTCTGAGATGAGATCCTGAAAAATAGCAATCCAGTCTTCAACGGTCTCTCCAACCATAAACTTGTAGTGACATTGGACATAGACTCGCAGCCTGTAATCGAACATCAGATGGTCTGATGGTAGATCCATCACTTGCAGCTTCTTAAAAGCCCACAACTACAAATGCATAAAAAAAAAAAGAAGAAGAGCTCGTTAAGTCGAAAAACCACAAGGGTGGCTTAAGTGAAAGCTAGAGCACAAAAAATATAATAATAATAATAATAATAAACAAAAGGAAAGGAAAAATACATTTACTTGCAGTAGAAGCAAACTCCCTATTGGACCGAGTACCGAGCTAGGGTCCCGAGCATGCTCCCCTAGTAAAATAAATGTTTCAGCTAGAATAAGTGGAAAAGGCGTGCATCGCCTAGCCATTTGCTCAAATTAGGAACCAGTCTAAGGCTACCATAGTCATCAATGCCACTGAGTAGCAAGTACCGATTAAGAATGTAGAAGCAAACAAGTGAAGACTAGTATGGGCTAGTGCGGTCCATACGTAATGCACTATCTACAAATGGTCGTAGGGACACGACATCAGCTCTAAAGCCAAGAAACCAAAAATAGGTAGAATCAACGAAGCAGGGTCAACATCCAACTAGGGTACTGCGGGAACTTCTTCAACCATGGGTATTCTCCTAGAAATAATGCTAAATTTCGAATAATGGAAAAATCTAGAAGTTGTTGTGGTGAAATAAGTTGTTTAAAGGATCAAAATGGTTGATCAACCATTGCAGCAATCCGGGTTGAACTCAAATATTGTGGTAGTAGCTTAGTCTGTTGAGCTCGAATGGTGTTAGCAAATCCCAATCCTCATGGCTAAAACTATGGAACAATGCTTCAAAAGCAGGTGCCAAGGACTGATCCATGAAAAACGAAGAAGAAATGAAGAGTTTGGGAAAGTTTTTGAGTGAAGACTTCACATGGAATGAGAAGAGAAAGCTTTTATAATGTATAAGCGTATTATGGGCTTTTATAGTAGAGAAACAAAGGACAGGTTGACAGCTGGCCACCACTGCAGTATTAGTGGCCCACGCCACTGGTTAGCAGTCATTTGGAAAGAATTCCATTTTGTTACTTTTCAGTTCTCAGATTCAACAAGCAATGTAAATATCAGCTATAAAGCACAAATACACCAATATCACTTAAAAACATGTAAAGAAACTTGCTTGTGGCCTTCATATATATGAAAATAATCATTCTTTACAAGGTGTTCACCAAACTGGATCCAAACTACAAAAGCAGTAAAGAGAAAGAAAAATAAAAGAAATGGAATGGGGCAACCAACTCAATACATGTTGGAAGCCGTTTCTTCCGAATCATCATTATTGGACTCCTCGGCTTCTTTAATGATCATCGGCCTACATCCAACTACGCGACTAGCATGCTCGCCACGCAGTATCCCTCGACCTTGACCAGCAGGAGGTGCCTGCTAGCTCTCTACATATATTCATAGTATTAGCAAATGCATCTCATGCATACATAGCATATGCATTGCATATTTTTCTTGTGTTGTTGTCTATACTTACAGATACATGCTCGTTCGAGAGCCTCGCCACCACCCACTTGAGGTGTGCCGCTTTGTATAGCCGGCACACCTCATTGTCATCATCAATGGCCACCTACAGAATAAGACAGGGGCAAAGGTAGCCAATAAGAAAGCAAAATCATAAAAGAACAGTTATCAAAATAAAGCAAAAATACTCACATGGGTTGCCGACAACGACAGCCGTGTCTGCAGCCCTGCACTCAGAACCTCTCCTTATGCACTTGTCGCGCTGCTGCTGTTACTATAAGAACAACGCACAGTTTATGAATGGAGAACATTAGGGCAAAGCCAAAGAACAGAACAAAAAGAAGAAGGAGGAGATAAAATTCACCTGTACTGGGGTATCACCCTAACCTCCAACCAACTCCTTCGCCTTAGCAAAAGGATCAAACTCGGTCGGAGGAGGGATGTGGATTAAGAGTTGAGTCTACACAAATATGGTATAAGCACTAGGCATAAAATCTGCTAGGTGATCTGTGGCAGTCGGCCCTTCCAAGCAGCTGCGATGTCTTGCTCCAACCGGATGGATTGGGTAGATAGCATGTAGTAAGGGACATTGTGAGGAACTCTCCTTCGATCCGGGCCAAGATCCCACTCGTATACTCTCTCTCCAAGGTAATACATATCGTAGAATAAACTTGAAACGAGAAACCGCTTGTTCTGGTACCCGACGACTGCCTGGATGAAGTTGGGATAGTCAACTACATCTCTCCATGGATATCTCTCTATCTGAAAAACACAAAAAAGAAGAAAAGAGAAAAGAAAAAGAAAAGGAAAAAGAAAAAGGAGGGAGGAAAAAAAAACAAAGCAAAAGAAAAACATAATAAACAAAGGGAGGTAGCAACTTACCCGATCCTAACTTGAGCCATTCAGCAGCTGTTGGAACATCGCAACGTCCAGGTAGTATGAGAGTACCTCCTATTATACCGCCATGCTCAGCCTTAAGTAAGAGATCTTGCATTCACGTCGCCCTCAAAATTGAACAAGCCAGGCATGGGGAGGACTTTGTGCTCATAAGCCCAGATGTGTACGAAAAAAAAAATAAAGCAGAAATTAGTGAATAAGAGGACAAGCAAGAATAAAAGACAGAAAGTAGAGAATAACCAGAAGATGTGCTTTCGTACCTTAATAACCCGCTTGTAGCCGACCTTCAAGTGCGCCCCACGGACACATAGCTTCATGCCATAGTAATGGTAAGACAGGGCCGCAGCTCCCCAATTGAACTGCCTAGTAGCATCCAGGTCCTAAAGTGTTGGAAGCAGCGACCAATCTACATCGTTACCATGGTTCATAAATAAGGTAGTGGACAACAGATAGAACAGGTAGGCCTGAGCTACCCCATCCTCGTCCATTTTCGCCACCCACTCCCAGGGCATCTCCTGATAGTGAGCATAAATGCTCTCATACCTAACCCTCTGGTCCAAAATGGTGGGCTCCACGCCAATAGCGGGCCAAAGGCTCACTCGCAAGCCTGGATGGTGTAGTGACCTCATTCGATCATTGAAAACCACAGACCATCCTCCAAACGGTAGTCTCTTGATAGCAGCAAAATCAACCGGCGTGATCGTCATCTCGCCGAATGGCAGATGGAAAGTATATGTGGTATCCATCCACCATTCCATCAGCGCCAGAATGCTGGACGGCAGAGTTTGCCCCTGCACTTGGGAAATAGTATCCATAAAGCGGCCAAAGCCTGCCTCTCAGACATGCTCCTGGGCTGGCTCAGGTAGTCGATCGAATCACTCCCCAACGTCTCTCGCATTTACTGTATGAATGCAACAATTATAATTTTATCATGGTAATCCTAGAGGAAGGAACTAGGGTCAACTATATGAGCTTTGGTCAGGTTTATTAAGTCTTGGGTTCCATAAGTGAGAATTGGTTATTTTCTCCCATTTACTTTGGGTCTAAGCAAATAGTGATAACGGAATGTGCCAATTCTTTTGATACGCCACAAGGTACTTGACTAATGGGTGGTGTCTATTAGTGGCGGATCCCAATAGTCGAGTAGAGTGAAAGGATCACAACCCCCAATATCACCTTTAGGGTTTAGGGTAGAAATTAGATTAAGGAGAGATAAATGTTTGAATGACAGTTATAAGTACAAAAAGTAAACTCAACTTAAAGTTAATAGAATTATTAAAGATTATGAATAAGTGGACAACTTTTAGATTCAACCTCTACTCGAACCCAAAACCAAAAACCAGAGATTTTGGGTTCGATCCCCAGTGGAGTTGCCAGGCTGAAGACGTGCGATTTTTCCCTCAATGGGAGGAAAGAATCGAATCGAACGGGCTTGGTTGATTTTATTTACTAAATCGGTTCTCTTTATTTAACCCATTCGTTTATCCTCGGAAAAAAGGTGTTCTTACTTTGGTAAGAGTTTTTTTTTTGTTGGAGTCACGATCCTTATTAAGGAAAATTCTCGAATTAGTCAATTTTTTGGAATCAACTAATTCAGTTTTAAAATAGAGATAGGGTCCGAAAGTTAGGTACGATATGGGAAAGTGTTAGGCACCCATATCGACCGGTTAGACCGGCCTCCTCATTGTCTATTAATTCACAATTATCCAAAAATACCATTAACTAAAAAATGAGATGTAAAATACTTTTGATGCAATTTTTGGAAAACATATCATTCAAGCATTTGAACACAAAATATAAAAGTAGGCATCCAAAGAAGGAGGGTGAGGAGAAAAGAATACAAACCACACCTAAATTACATTCTACCCAATAGCCCACCAAATTTCCCAAACCCTATAATTATTACAATCAAGCAATAAATGAGACCCATTAAGGCCTCTTACATTTTGCTATAATATAACATTAAAGCAAAACAAGATAACAACATCCATACCATACAAACACATTATAACATTATTCACAGAAACAAAATCATACATCAACAATCATTAAACATTCATTCATTCACTTTATGATTATATGATGCATGTTCATAATGAATAAAGGGTCAGTGCGAAAATAATCATAATACATTAAGTTAAGAGGCATAATGAATAAAGTGGTGCGAGCTACAAGCTTATAGCATATCCCACATGTAGCGGCTTGCACCACTACAATAGGCCATGCGCCACAAAGGCACAGAGAACCCTCCTTGATTGATCATGGGTTTCCCTCACAACCAGACTTAAAATAGGTGCTTAAAACACCAAAAAGAAAAAAAAAAGATGAATAAATGAGTTAAAGGCTCTCAAGTATTACCTTTTGGTGATTTCCTCAAAGTTTTGTTAAAGAATGGATAAAGAGACCCAAATGCTAAGTTCTTGATCCAATAATGCGAGATTGAGGCTCAATGGATGTGTTTTTGGGATTTCTAATGGATCTCAACTTATAGCAAAGAGAAACACTTGTTTCCTTTGAGTTCTAGATTGAGTTTTCAAAAACCAAGAGTTTCCCCAAGTTTCTAAAAAAAAACTCCTCTTACGCACTCCCCAATGCCGTATTTATAGGCAAATGGGAGTGTGTGGCCCTATTTTAGGGCTGATGTGCTAAAATGCCACTAGCGAGCTCCGTAATAGGGCCGGGCCCATTTTTAACAAATCAGACCGGGTGGCATGCAAAACGAGACGGTGCACCGAGAAGTGCACCAGCTGGCTTGATGTTCTTCTCAAGCCCGATTTCGTCGCGAAACACCCGGTAATCTAAAAACGTAAAAATGATTAAACACATATATATTCTTAGCCACGAACCATTGGTTCTAAAATGGGGGCGATGGGGAATCCCGATCCAAACTTATGTGAAAAACAGTTTATCATCACTGAGCCTTTAGGGGAAAAATTGGACGTCTACACAAGCTCAACTTGAGGCCATGACCCTCTTATAAGGTATGGAGGCGTGTTCCACGCTTATGCGCAATATCGCCAACTGCCTTGTCGAGATTAGGTAGTTCATCTTAGAGGATGCCAGACCTTATCAAACCTCTTAGGGCTATGAGTTTCAAAGCTGTAAATACCTAGTTAGGACCAAGAAAGAATTATCATTGTAAAAAGTCAACTTTTGAGAAGTAATTAAATCTAGTCTATTTTGTGCCAAATATTATTAGTGTAAAAAAAAGGGAAAAAGAGAAACAAAACTTTTGGAATGTATATAAATAAAGAACCTTGCTCGAGTATCTTCACGCTTGAGGCAAAAAGAAAGGGATACAAAATAAGCAGAAGGTCATCATAAATATTTGGCTACAAAATAGGGCACATTTTGATCTTGTCAATTCTCAAGGGCCCTTCCCAAAATCTCCGTCTCGAACAATCGTGACCAAGCTATGATGGAATATAACATTAGTTGCATTTCAAATGTCATGTTGTGTGATTGCATTATTGTATGTCATACCATATTCATGCATTCATGCATACATGCATCATGTTGTGTTTTTAGCCGCTGATTTCTACAGTCAAGATAGCACCGCATATAGAGAAAGCTCTAAAAGGGATTAACTGGTTGAGGACAGACAGTCGTCTGGTTAGGGTTGAAGAACCTTGAATCCCTTCCGACCTTCCTGATTCAACGTTCGATAATTCTTTGGGCTTCCATTTTGAAATTGAGAACTTACCGGTTCAAGTCGATTTTTCAGCTCCAACTACTACTTCTGCTTCTATTTCTGTTTCTATCGCTAACATGCGCAAAAGTAGCATTTCAATTTCAAAAATCGAAAAACTAGTGGAGAAATATTGGCCGCCAGTCTAGAGAAGCTTCTGTGGACTGATAGGGGTAAAGATCATGTAGTGATAGAGGCTGATGAAGTCAAAGGCGAGTCAGAAAAGAAGGAGCAAGTGGATGATACATGGAAAGATGAGGAATTATTTGCCAAGAAAGTGCCTACCAAAAAGGCCAAGTTCGAACTGGTCGTCTTTGAGAAATTTAAGAAGCTAGACAGAAAGTTGGAGAAGCTCCATGTGTTCATAAAGTCAAAGGTCATAGATCAGTATGGATGACGATGAAGATGAAGAGCATGAGTTGAAGAATATTATTCCCCTGACCTATAAGATGCCCAAGGTCTTGAAGTATGATAGCATGAGAGATCCAAAGGTTCATGTGATGCAGTACAAGGCAGTGATGGAATTGACGGGTCTGCCGTCAAAGAGATTTAGAAAATGTTCCCTATGTCTCTAACTAGGTCAGCTCAAACTTGGTACTATATCCTGGAGAAGAAAGTAAGAAAGGATTGGAATGAGCTCACTACAGTCTTTCGGAAAGAATATGTGCACAACCTCTAGATGAATGTCAATCTAAGAGATCTATAAGCTTCAGTGCAGAAAAATGATGAATCTTTCACTGATTATATGGCTAGAAGGAGAGTCAAGGTCACACAAATGAGAAACCGACCCATCACTAAGGAACAAATCAAAATCTTCATCAAGGGAACCCTGTGTAGACGCTTAACTTTTGCCCCTAAAAGGTTCAATGACGATACACCATTTTTTTACATAAAATTGGATCGGAATTTTCGATCGCCATAGTTCTCGGACCAATGATCTGCAACTAAAATTATCTATATGTTTAACCATTTTTATTTTTTTAGGTCACTGGGCATTTCGTAATGAAATCAGATCCGAGAAGTGTGTCGGGCCCGCCCGACACATTTTCCGGTGCACAGTCTCATTTCGCATGCCACTTGACCCAATTTGGCAAAAATGAATCTGGTCCCGTTGTGGGGCCCAACAGTGCCTTTTTTTTCACGTCAGCCCTAAATGCAGCGACCCCACCCTCAAATGTCTATAAATAGGCATTGGGGTGAGTTTTAGAGGAGGATTTTTGGAAACTAAGGGGAGACTCTTGTATTTTTAAAACTCAACCTAAAAATCCAAAGGTAACTAGTGTTAACCTTAGATCCAAGTTGAGATTTGTTGTTTGATCAATCAAAAACCCCCCCTTTAATCTTGGAAATCAAAGTACTGGATTGAGAACAAAGGAGTTGGATTTCTTCATCCATTTTTCATTCAATCTTCAAGAGAAATCATCAAAGGTAGTTTTTGAGAACCTTTAATCTCCTTCCTCATCTTTTCACTTTCTTCTCTAATGTTTAAAATACCTTTTCTGGGTCTGGTTGTGAGGGAAAAATAGGATCAACCAATCAAGACCCTCTGCACTGCTGTGGCATGTGGCCATTAGTAGTGGCGTGCACCACTACATGTGGCATTGGCCACTTCCTAGTGCCTTACGCCACTAGTGCCCAGATCCTTTGTTTTCACATTGTAAAACTCCAAAAGCCTTCTCGATTTGGGAAAGTCTCTGCACCACTACGTGTGGCATGCGCCATAAGCATAGGGCGCACGCCATAGTCTCCTGTGGTGCAAGGCCTTACAATTCATAGGCTTTGAATGTACAAAAAACTCAATAAATGTCTCAATTCAGAGATCCAGTGGCCAAGCTTCGATCTTAAATGGTTCGTGATGCATATTAGGTCATATATGGATCAAATAAACAAACAAAATGAGATTGAGAACAATGATTAATGTATTTGCTCATCTTTCAAAGATGAACATTAAGATCATGAGTTTAAATCTCATATAACCATTTAAATTCTTGCACTTTAATTATTCTTCTTTAAGTTACAAGCACTTTGTTATTCTGCCCTTTAATTCATGTAATTTAAATTCAACGCCTATGGTTCATTATTGTGCTAACTCCTTTATTCTTTATACTTGTATTATGAACATGCATCATATTTCCATTATGTGAATGACTGATTGATTATTGGTTGGGTTGTATGATTCTATGATTCTAAAAAATAATGTTTATTTTGTGTATGTTTTGATTATTGATGTTTTACTCTTATTATACTTTAGTGTTGTATTATTGCAAAATGTAAAGGGTCCATAAGGATTCCTATTATTGCTTATATGTAATAGTAATTGGTTTTGGGAATTTTGGAGGGGTGAGGCTAGATTGTAATAATTAGGATGGTTTGTAATTCTTTCTCCTCCCTCCTTTCTATGTGGATGCTTTTTGTTTCATGTTTATTATGTTTGTAATAATTTGCTTGAATGACATGTTTTCCAAAAATCTCGTTAAAACTGTTTTACATCTTAATTAAGAGTTAATCTCATTATTAATCATTGTGAATCTTTGGACAATAAGGAGGTCGGTTTAACCAGGCGAAATGGGTGCCAAACACTTTACCATTTCGTACCTAACTCCCGGACCCCGTCTCTGGTTTAAAACAAGATTAGTCAATTCCAAAGAATCAACTAAATTCGAGAACTTTCCCTAAATAAGGGTGGCGACTCCAAAATAAAGCTCTTACTAAAGTAAGAGAACCTTTTTTCGAGGATTAAATGGGTTTTAATAAAAGAAAACCATTTTGATTAAAATCAATTAAGCTCGTTCAACACGATTCTTTCCAAATCCAATCTTTTGGGAAAAATCAAACATCTTCACCCTACTAACTTACTAAGAGAAAATGTATTATATGCCTTTGACCGAGTTCACGTAAGTCTACGAGGCTGGTACCACTATAGAAGATAAATTGAGAGAAGATAAGAAATATGTGAACAGCTCTAGGAGCTTGAACAAGTCAAGTTCCCAAGGTTCCAGTTCTTCTGGGAAGACCTCAAGTTCGAGCAAGAATACCACAACAGCCACACTAGATTTGAGGGCTACTAGTATGCAGCCTAGGGGATTCTCTAATTTTGGAACTCCTTTATCGAAGATGTTTGAGAAAGTCAAGTCAGTGAGTTTATTGCAACTGCTAGCACCGAGATCACCTCCCGAACCTCTGCCGAAGAACTTTAACCATAATGCACAATAAGTTTAACTAAGGCAGTGGTCACATCACCGACCAATGTCTACAGTTGAGACATGAAATTCAAAACCTTATTGATGAAGGCAAGGTGACAGATCATCCCGAGAAATTAGGCTGAGCACAAGAACCAATCCATTACCAAACTTTCGCAATGTGCCACCTCCTAAGAATCTCTATATGGTTGAGTTTGGAAAGACTCCTGAGGAGGTGATGGCCGAGTTTGAGGGGGAGGAAGAAGAAAGGGAAATATAGCTCTTGTTAGAGCATATTTATGTCGCTTTCCTGAATGTCACCGTCCTGAATGATAGTGATGAGGAGTGGCTGAACCAAAACGAAAGTGAAGATGACCTGATAGTGAATCCCATTACTTTGGATGTTTGGAGTAGCAAGGAGGAAGGAAAAGCCAAAAATGTGAACCATATGACCCATAGCGATCGAGTTTACCAGCCAGATATGATAAAGCCGAGAGTGAAAAATGAGAAAGCAAGCCCGTCGGTAGTGCCCAAAATCAAGACTAAAGATGATGCACTAATCAAACAGTTAAAGAGGACCCATGCCAATGTGAGCCTATGGGATTTGCTCGTCTGATCTAAAAAGCACCGAGAGGCTTTGCTTAAGGCCATGGTTGAGATCCTGGTGTCGTCATCAATTTCCACCACTAATTTTGTAGGGTTGGTCCAGCATAACCCCCTTATAATTATATTCTCTTATGATAAACTCCCTCTTCAGGGTAGGAATCACACCAAAGCCTTATTTGTTAAAGATGAAATGAGATGAAGAGTGACAGGTAATGTCATGATTGATGATGGATCAGCTCTGAATGTATGTCCATTAAAGCTTCTGTCAAAGTTCAAATTGGAAGTATCAAATTTAGAACTGTCAGATGTTGTCATCCGGGCTTATGATGCTTCGAAGAGACAAGTGGAGGGTATATTCAAGATTGTTGTAAAGGTAGGGCCAATTGAGAAAGAGACAAAATTTATAGTGATCGACATCCCCCGACTTTTGCCTTGCTACTTGGGCGCTTATGGTACCATTCTTTGGGAGGTGTGCCATCTACTCTACACTAAAAAATTAAGTTCTCATTCAATGGTGTGAGGTTATTACCATTCCAGCTGCTAATGAGAATAGGGTAGCCATACTAAATATTGACAAATAGGTCATCCTCCCATGGGCTGGCTTTCAAATAGCAGTCTTAGGTACCGATATGGGGCCCCTTATCTCCAACATTCTGAAGAAAATGAACTTTGAAGAAAGGAAAGCATTGGGAAAGGACCGACAGGGTATCACTGAATTACCAAAGATTCACAACTAGAGGCACCACCTAGGCCTGGGTTTCAAATATGGAAGAACTCCAACAAAAACACTCGGCTAGTTAGACATGGATGGATGTTTTGTCCGTTCGAGTGAGTATTCCTCTCCATGTCTACTATTAGACCCTTTTAAGCATAATGGGAAGACATAACCAAGCCTAGAGATTTTTGTGGATGTTATTGAATCCTGGCAGTAAAGCCCAAAGGACCAAAGCTTGAGATGGAAGAGAAAGAAGAGAAAGAACAAGAGGAAGAAGGGATTGAAGGGCCAAAGTTGGCAAAGGAAGAGGACAAGAAAGAAGAGCGAGCTGCTCAAGAAGAAGAAGAGAATAAGAAGGCAACTGCCAAAGAAGAGGATGAAGACCCTACAAATCAAGTGCTCAAAGTGATCCGGACCTACATTTAGGAAAACTTCGAGGAAGCTGAATCCCCTTCTGATGTATTGATTTCTATTAATAATGATACTGAGTGTAATGAACTCTCTATGCTTTTTAATGAAATGAACTTCAATTTTGCTTACTTATTTGATATCTTTCCCTGATGCTTATATTTGACATTAACTCATCATGCATGCTTGAATTTAATATTGGCACAAAAATATCCCACTAAATTTGTTAATTGGGCTGAACCTAACACCAAAATTAAACATAAAGTTTTAAAGTCTACTCATGGTCAAGAAAGAGGCTTTCGCATGGAGCTATGAAGACATGACTGGGATAGATAGGTTTATAGCCAAGCACACAATTCCGCTATATCCTAAGGCCAAGCAAGTGAAAGAGAAAATGAGAAGACTGAGACCAGAATGGGCTGAGAAAATCAAAGAGGATGTGACCAAGTAGATAGATGCAAGATTTTTAGAAGTGGTTCACTATCCAAAGTGGGTAGTGAATATAGTCCCAGTTCCCAAGAAGGATGGGCAGGTCAGAATGTGCATGGATTATAGAGATTTGAATAAAGCAACACGGAAAGATGATTTTCCCTTCCTCACATTGATATCCGATAGACATCGCAACGATGATGGGATGTTACTCCATTATGGATGGTTTTGCAGGTTATAATTAGATTCTCATGACACCATTAAACAAGGCCAAGAAAGCTTTTGTTGTAAAGATTGGAACTTTGTGATACCGAGTAATGCCATTTGGCTTAAAGAACGCTGGGGCTACATATTAAGGGATGGCTACTACACTGTTTCATGACATGATCATAAAGAGTTAGAGGTTTACATTGATGTTATGATTGTCATGATTAAAATGCTAGAGGAGCACCCAGCGGCTCTAGAGTGGTGTATGGACAGAGTAATCAAATACAAGCTACAACTAAACCCAAAGAATTGCGTATTCGGGGTAACTTAAGGAAAAGTGCTAGGATTTATAGTGAGACCAAAAGGAATAGAGATCGATCCAGACAAAATCAGGGCAATCCAAGAGATGGAGCCGCCTAAGATAGAGAAGCAAGTGAGAAGCATTTTGGGAAAGATTCAATATATTAGCAGGTGTCTATCATATGTGATCCGATTTTCAAGTTGTTAAGGAAAGATCAACCAGTGAAGTGGAACAATCACTACCAGATAACTTTTGATAGGATCAAGGAATATTTGTCAAGTCCCTCGGTTTTATGCCCACCAAAACCAGGGAAACCACTAATTTTATACTTGACAGTGGAAGATGCTGGAATTGGAGCCATATTAGCACAAGCTGATGAAGTGGGTGTTGAGAAGGTAGTGTACTACTGAAGCAAGAAGCTTCTTCCAAATGAACATAAGTATAACTTGATCGAAAGAACTTGTTTAGCAATGGTATGGGCAACTAGAAAGCTTCGATACGACTTTCAGTCTTACAAGGTTATAGCAATTTTAAGGATAGATCCAATCAAATATCTGTATGGAACACTAGCATTGGTGGGGAAACTAGCAAGGTGGTTAATCCTGTTATCAGAGTTCGATATTGAGTATGCTACTAAGAAAACCGTCAAAGGACGAGCAATTGCAAATTTTCTAGTAGCACATCCAGTAGAAGATAATGAGCAATGGGAAATTGATTTTTCTGATGAACATTTGAACTTGATAGAGAATAGAGGATGGAAGCTCTACTTCGACTGATCAGCTCATAGTAAAAGGGGCCGAAGTAGGCATCTTATTAGAATCTTCATAAGGAGAAGTTATCCCAATGTTAAAGAGGTTGGATTTGCAGTGACGAATAATATTGCAGAATATGAAGCCGGCTTATTTAGGTTAGAAGCTCTAATTGTTGTTCAAGCTAAAGAAGTTGAAGTCGTTGAGGACTCAAAATTGGTAATCGAGCACGCTTATGAAAATTGGGAAGTCAAGGAAGACAGATTGAAGCCCTATATTGACTACCTGCATACTGTTATTCAGAACTTTAAGAGAGTAACCTTCATACACACAATTAGAGTAAACAACCGAGTTTCAGATGCCTTGGCAAATTTAGCATAAGCCTGGGAAGAGATATTAGTTATACCTAAGAAGTCGTTTGTAGTGTCTTCGGGTAGTATCCCATGTTATGAAGGAGGAAGGATTATGGATATAGAGGAAGAGGATCAGCCATGGTTTTATAATGTCTTGCAATGGATGACTAAGAAGGTTTATCCTGACTCAGCAACTAGAGATGACAGAAGAGCTATACAGCATTTGGCATTGCAATTTGCAGGCTTGGGCAGTAAGTTGTACAGGAAAATGTTAGATGGGATATTGTTGAGATGTGTATCGAGGAAAGAAGTTGAAGAGATCATGGAACAGATCCATGCAGGGATTCATGGCACCCGCATGAGTGGAAAATCACTAGCTAAGAAGATTCTCAGACAAGGATTCTTTTGGTCGACAATGGAAAATGATTGTATTTCTTTTGTGAAAAGGTGCTTTGAATGCCAAATTCACGAAGACATGAGTCACATTCCACCTTCAGAATAACATCCTTCTATCTTGCCATGGTCATTTGCAGCTTAGGGAATAGATATCATTGGCAATCTCACCACCTGCTTCCAATGAACATTAATTCATAGTGTGGCAGTAGACTATTTCTCAAGATAGATCGAAGCAGAATCATTTAAGAACATCGGCACCAAGCAAATGGCCAAATTCATTGATAAGAACCTGATCTGCAAATATGGGATCCCCCATCATATAGTGATAGATAATGGAGTTCAGTTCCAAGTAGAAGTGAAGACACTATTAGAGAAGTATGGAATTAAGCATCATAAATTTTCACCTTATCGTCCACAAACTAATGGGGCAGTGGAGGCTGCAAATAAGAACATCAAGAAAATATTGAGAAAAATGGCAAAAAATCATCAAAATTGGACAACTAAGCTACAGTATGCTTTATGGGGCTATGGGACCACCCCCAAATTTGCGAATGGGGCAACTCCTTATTCTTTAGTCTACGAAATGGAAGTGTAGTCTTTGCACATAATGATGGAATCCAAGATTCTAGAATGTTAATGGGCCAAGAATCATTATCAAGAATTAGCACTCCTGGATGGAAAGAGGCTCAGCGACCGATTTATGGATCAACTGTATAAAAGGAGAATAGTTAAGCACTTCAATAAGACAGTTCATCCAAAGCTACTCAAAGTAGGAGACTTGGACTTGAAATAGATGCGGCCAAACATTCATGACCCGGGGGGGGAAGTTCAAGCTTAACTGGGAAGGTCCATTTCTGATCAAGAAAATATTTTCAAAAGGTGCAGTGAAGCTATCAGACATGGAAGGCAATGAATTTACACAACCAGTTAATTTGGATAGACTAAAGAAATTTTATGTATAAATCAAAATGTTCATGGCAAAGCCCAAATTCACCTTTTGTGTTCGTATTAACTTTAAAGCTTGTTATGTTCAGTTTTCATTAATGTGCAAATGATGTGAATTTATATTGGTGACATAGAATAACAAGAATTATATCAGATATTTTAGCAAAAGACATATCATTCATAATAAGTGGATACATTCATATAATTGCACTATTAATGATTGTCTAGTACATCTCATTAGAAAGCAAGATAGATGCATCTACATGCCAGGTCCCAACAGAAATCTAGCAATCAATAAATTAGCCAACTCAGAATCAGCAACTACTCTAGAATAAGCCTGTAGCCATAAGCAGTATAACTCTAAAGAAGAGGTATCGGCTACATCAAAAATGGATACAGTCACGTGACTGGGCCAAGTGAAAATAAAGCGAGACAGAAATCGTTAGGTAATAAGTCCACCCTCAAACTGAGTATAATTAGGGATAGCTTGATGGCGACCGTACTGTCTAGCTACACGACTGGGGTAATAAGCCACCGCCATAGTAAGTCCACACAGGGGCACGCAAAGTGTGTAAGAGGAAACTGTGCCTCGCTCTATGTACCACGAAAGAAAATATAAAAGAGAATGCATTTACCTGTAGAAGAAGCGAGCTCCCCATCAGACCAAGTACCGAGCTAGAGTCACGAGAGTGATCCCCAACCAAGTGAATGTCTCAGTAAGAATAAGTAGGAACAACATGCGTCGCTTAGCCATTTGCTCGACTATGGGCACCAACCTAAGGTTGCCATAGCTGTCAATACCACTGAGTAATAAGTATCGGCTTAGGATGCAAAAGCAAACAAGTGGAGCCTAGTATGGACTAGTACGGTCCATCCCAAATGCACGGTCAACAAGTGGTTGCAAAGACACGACATCAGCTCTGAGGTCATAAGATGGAATCTCATAAGCCGAGAAACTGAATAATGGTAGAATCATCGAAGCGGGGTCAACGTCTAGCCAAGGCACCACAGGAATTTCTTCGGTCATGGGTATCCTCTAAGAAATAATGCAATAAGTTGTCTGAATGGTCGAAATGGTCAATCAACCATTGTAGCAGTCCGGGTTGGACCCAAATATTTCTAAATAGCTTAACCTGTTGAGTTCGAAAGGAAAATGCACATTCTAGTCTTCATGGGTGAAACTGCAAAATAATGCTTCAAATACAGTGCTAAGGACCGATCCATGAAGAATGGTGAAGAAATGAAGAGTTTGAGGAAGTTTTAAAGTTAAAGCTTCGTTTGGTATAGAGAAATAAGCTTTTGAAGCGTGTATGGGTGTTATGAGCTTTTATAGCAAGACATAAAAGGACAAGCTTGACAATTGTCTGCCACTGCAACTCTAGTGTCGCACGCCACTACGTGTGGAGCAAGGCACAACCATAGTGTCGCATGCCACTAGGTAGCAGGCAACTGAAATTTCACTGTTTTGTTATGTTTTGACTTTTAAGCTCGATCAACAGTGTAAAAATCAATTAAAGAGCAAAAATAAATCATCACAGCTCAGAAACTTGTAAAGGAATTGGCTTTTGCATTCATATTAATAAAAATATCCGATTATTTACAAAATGTCATTTCCCCAACTGGGTCCTAATACAAAAAAAAGCAAAATAAGAAGAAAAGCAATGACCAGGGGCAGCCAACTTAAGACACATATGAACCTATCTCCTCCGAGTCATTGCTACTAGACTCCTCGATCTCGTCAAAGATAACCGATTGTTGACGCGTGTTTTTATGCCCCTGCCTGATCCAATGATGATACGAGGATGTGAAATGAACGGGTTAATGCTATCTAGAAGTCTTTTAATCCAAGGATTTAAATTGAAAAAAAGAGAGAGATGATGTTAAGTCTTTGACTGGGTCGTAGCTACGTCACGCAGCTACGTTAGACTACATGCTATTTTTGTATTAAACGACATGCAGCTCCGGTACAGCAAGTAAGCTGCGTCACACAGCTATAGCTGCGTCATGCAGCTATGCTCTGTGACCTACTTATATAAATAGATCTTTTTTCTCATGTTAAAAACAACTTTGGAAAACTTTGGAACGATTCTGAAACCCTAAAAAACACGCCCTGCAGCCACATTCTCCTTCAGAAGCTCTTTTGAGTTCATTTGAAGGAGAATTACCATTAGATATTAATTCTAGGTGAATCAAACTAGAAAAAAGAGAGAAAATTAAGAAACCAAAGAACGAACATTTAAATCCTTGGTGCCGAAGCTTCTGGATCGCCTTAACCATCGTTCGTTAAGGCGTTAAAGCCATAATAGAATCCTCAATCTGAGGATTAAGTAATTCCTTTACACTCTTTTGTGTATTTTTATTTATCGTCATTTATTTTGTTATTATTTAGTAGTTTAATATTAGTTAAACAGTAGTTTGTTCACTCTTGGTCGTTTTTAAATTTTATTAAAGCATGTTTAAATAAAAGAACGATTTAAATAAGCTGTTTGAAAAGTAAGTTCGGACCAGAGTAGTTGCGTCACGCAGCCAGTAGATCCTTAACGGAGCTGGCAGTTGCGTGACGAAACTGTTCATGTCCAAAATTTTGTTTCTTAACCCAGAACAGCTGCGTCACGCAGCTATCGGGTCTGTCACGCAACTGTTCTTCCAAAGAATAGCTGCGTGACGCGACTGTTCCAGGGTACCAGAAACAATTTTAATCTTTCGAAAAAATAATAATTTTTTGTACAAAATAAAATTCAATTTTTCCAATAAATCCGAAGACGACCAACTATGAGCAGATTACAATTTGATTAAGTTTAGAATACTAAAAATGTAATTATGCATGATTTTGGTTTTTTTTGGCTTTTGGGTTTTGATTTCGAATTGGGTAGAATGTATTTTTAGGTTCGTTTTGTGGCCCACCTTTAACCATAAGGCAAGAGCGGGTCTTTTATTTACTTGATTTAATTGCTTTAATTTGAATGGTTTGAATGGTTATTTTTGTGATGATTGAGTTTAATTGGGACGATTAATTGATTTTCCATATAAGAACTCGGTTCGATTCATTCGGGTTGGGTTTAAATAAATAAATAATTTGGCTTTTCTAACTAAAAATAAATTAGAAATCGTAGGTTAAAAGAGGCCGGTTTTTCCCGCCGTCGGCTTCCAACGGGCAACGTACCCAATTCCCTTACCCAGAATCGCATTGATGCGCCTGACCAGTCTTTTAATAATTTGGCCTTAAATAAAATTGGGTTTAAAATGGAGTCATTTTTATAAAATAAAATTCAAAACGGTCCCATTGCCGAAAAAATGGGTGGCGACTCAAAAATGTTTTATAAGACCGATTCATCGGCATTGTATCCAAAATGTTTTGTCACCACTGTTCAAAATAAAAATCACTTTTCCATCAAAAATGAAAAGTGACACTTTTCGGATCGCTCGGGGGCGGTGCGAAAACACCGGTCTGCATCTAGCACCGTGACCAGCTCACCCCCTATGCTGGAATTCTCCATCTCGACCCGCCAGAGGTGCCATGATAGCTCTCTAAATACATTCATAGATCATTAGTAATTGCATATCATGCATGCATGGCATACTCATTGCATACTTTTATCTGTTTTGTTATTTTTATACTTCTAGATATGTGCTAATCCGAAAGCCTTGCCACCGCCAATTTAACGCAGGCTGCTTCATACAATTGACT
>NC_143161.1:24497439-24544718 GCF_041381405.1 Jatropha curcas
TTTTATTCTAGATAACAAGAAAAATCACCTTGCTAAATTTGATGCTAAATCTTATGAAGGAATTTTTCTAGGATATTCTAGTAATAGTAAAGCATATAGGGCATTTAATAAGAAAACTCTAGTTGTAGAAGAATCTATCCATGTTGTGTTTGATGAATCTGATAGAAAATGATGATGCTGTAGATTTTAATCAAGAAAAGCAGAATGAACAATCAGAACAACTAGAACAGCCAGAAAGTGAGCAGAATGTTGAAAATCAGGCTGAACCAGAAATTGAACATGAAGATCAAAACGCAACAGAAAGTCAAATGCCAGAAACAGAAAATGAGAATTCTGAATTACCAAAAGAGTGGCGATTCCACAAGTATCATCCTCAAGTGAATATCATTGACAACCCTTCAGAAAGGATGATGATAAGAGCTCAACTTAAAAGATATTTTGGTAATGTAGCTTTTGTTTCTCAATTAGAACCTAAGAATTTAGAAAATGCTCAAAATGATGAAAGTTGGATTCTTGCCATGCAAGAACTAAATCAGTTTGAAATAAACCAAGTTTGGAAACTTGTTTCTAGACCTAAAAATCATTCTGTTATTGGTACAAAATGGGTGTTTCGAAATACTTGATGAACAAGGTAATGTTGTGAGAAACAAAGCAAGGTTAGTGGCTCAAGGTTACAATTAAGAAGAGGGCATCGATTTTGATGAGACTTTTGCTCCGGTTGCTAGACTTGAGGCCATTAGAATGCTTTGTGCATTTGCATGTTTTAAAAACTTCATGTTATATCAAATGGATGTAAAATGTGCTTTTCTAAACGGTTTTCTAAATGAAGAAGTGTATGTAGAACAACCACCCGGTTTTAAAGTTTATAATAAACCAAACCATGTTTATAAACTTACTAAAGCACTTAATGGTTTAAAACAAGCTCCTAAAGCTTGGTATGAAAGATTAAGTAAGTTCTTATTAGAAAATGGTTTTTCTAGAGGAAAGGTTGATACTACACTATTTATTAAGAATAAAGCACCTGATATTCTAGTTGTGCAAATCTATGTTGATGACATAATCTTTGGTTCTACTAATGACCTTCTTTGTAAGGAATTTTCTAAGATTATGCAGGGTGAGTTTGAAATGAGTATGATGGGAAATTAAACTTCTTCCTTCGACTTCAAATCAAACAATATGACAATGGAATCTTCATAAACCAAGGCAAGTACACTCGAGAATTGTTAAAAAGGTTCAAAATGGATAATGCCAAGGTATGTAGTACACCAATGAGTCCATCCTCAAAATTAGAAAAAGATGAAAATGGAAAGGATGTGGATATTAAGATGTTTAGAAGTATGATTGGTTTTTTACTACATCTAACTGCAAGCAGACCTAACATTCACTTTAGTGTTTGTTTATGTGCTAGATTTCAATCATGTCCTAAAGAATCTCATTTAATTACTATAAAAAGAATTCTAAGATATCTTTGTAGAACTTCTAATTTGGGTCTGTGGTATTTTAAAGATGATACATTTGATCTTGTTGGGTATAGTGATTCTGATTTTGCAGGAAGCAGAATAGATAGAAAAAGCACGTCTGGAACTTGCCAATTTCTAGGTAGCGCCCTTGTATCATGGTTTAGCAAAAAACAGACTTCTGTTACTCTTTCTACTGCAGAAGCAGAATATATTACTGCTGAAAGCTACGTTGCACAAGTTCTGTGGATCAAACAACAATTAGCATACTATGGTCTGAAATTAGAAACTGTTCCAATCAAATGTGACAACATAAGAACTATCAACTTATTTAAGAATCTAGTCCAGCACTCTAGAACCGAGCATATAGAACTCAGACATCAATTCATACGTGATCATGTTCAAAAAGGTGATATAGTGATCGAGTTCATTCATACAGAAAAGCAATTGGCAGACATTTTTACTAAACCTTTAAAGGAAAGCCAATTCAGCTTGATTAGAAGAGAACTGGGTATGTTACACTACAAAAAAAACGCCATTTTGCGACCGACCAATCGGTCGCAAAATGGCAAATATCGGTCGCTAATTTGATATTGTGACCGATTTGCGACCGAAGATCGTCGGTCGCAAAAATACTGGTCGCAAACTAATTTTGCGACCGATGATACAATCGGTCGCAATTTTTGGTCGTGGTTTAATTGGAAATTCAATCGCAAATTTGGTCGCAGAATATCGGTCGCAATTTTTTGAAATAGGTCGCAAATCGGTCGCAAATTGTAAATTCAAAATTTTTATTTTTGGCCTGTAATGAATTTTTATGCATGATATATTAATATATATAGTGTCCTTTCATTAAACATCAGTTTATTGTAAAGGGACTAGTTCACTTACTAATAATCGAGCTATCTCTATAGCAGATATAGATCCGCCTGTGTGTCGTGAAGGTCCTGCTCCATCACCGCCAGTCTCACTGCGCCTGTTTTGTGCAAATAGCTCCCGCTTTCTCTTGAATGCAGGATCCTCCCAAGCCTTTTGCCAGCTCTCCCATATCTCCTGAGACACGCACTGCTGCTTCTTACCGCTTCTTCTCATCCTATAGGTGAAGTCAGCGTATCGATCGGCGCATATCTTCTCCCAGGCTACTTTCAGCATAGCCGTAATGGCCTCGTCCCATATGAAATGTTTCTGCAAAAAAATGAAATATAGCGTTTAAACACTAAGGATGTATCTTGAATTGTAAACATTGAATGATGATATAACTTAAACCAAAGAGTACCTGGAACTCCTCCCAATAAAAGTCTCTCGCCTCTTGTGGTACGGCATCCCATGTGTATCCTTCTTTATGCAGCTGTAGCTTGATTATCTTCAAAATTTGCCTCACTGCTCGAGAAGATGGATATATGCTGAAAAAAAAATAGAAGTGAAATATAATTACACGAAAGCATCACAGTTATGAATAAGTACAAAATATAATTACAAAATATGCCTGCAGAAAATTTAAATAAGTACTTACTGTCCCGCTACCAAACTGAGGGTGATACGTGGATCTGATGAAGCTGCAAAAGAAATGACAAATGTTATAAATTTCTAGATAATTAATATATAATTAAAATGACAGTTATGACATTTGTGATTACCTTGCACAGTAGGTGACTGTGCAGCTGGTGGAGTCTGTACTGGTCCAGAAACGGGGGTAGAAGAGGAAGGAGCAGAAGGCTGTGATGGCAGTAGTACTGGATGCTGAGCAGAGGATGAAGCCCCAGACGTACCTGAAGAAGGATGTGATGGCGGCAGTACTGGACGCTGAGCAGAGGATGAAGCCCCAGACGTACCTGAAGAAGGATGTGATGGCGGCAGTACTGGTCGTTGAGCAGATGACGAAGCCCCAGACGTACCTGACGAAGGACGAGGGATCGACCCTCCTCGTCCACGGGCACTGCGTCCAGGGCCACGACCTCCACGCGAACCACTGCCGGACGCGTCAGAATCAAATGCTCTGCCTCTAGCCATCTGTACTGCAGATATCAGAACCTAGATAAAATGAATTTATACAATTATATGAATTGTAGAACATGTGGTAAATACGAGTAAACAAAGTGAATACCATTGAAATTCTTCATTAATAATATTAATTACATATACATTTATCAATTTGTAACAGTAAAATTGCTCTAAGTTTTAAGTGTCTTCAATATCATCTGCTTCCTCCTCCTCTTCATCAGCTTCCTCTTCTTCATATTCGTCTTCTGAGGTACCCATGATGATTTGATCTTCTTCCTCTTCATCATCTGATGCTCCTATTTCAACATAAGATCGGCTTTCATCATCCAATCTATCTGTTAAATCTTCAACAACTTGCATCGGTTGCGTTTCAACCCTAACTTCTTGAAATGCCTCCGATACTGCGAGTGAAGAAGATTGTTTCGTTTCAAGTGCATGAACAACTGATCTAGCCTTGATTTTACACACTGCCATCCAATTGCATCTATCTCGTTTAAACGATGGATATGGGACATAGTACACCTGTGCAGCTTGCATTGCCAAAACAAAAGGTTCATACTTTGTATATCTTCTTCTTTGATTAATATCAACCAGATTATACTTAGGATGAACCTTCGTGCCAATGTTTGGCGTAGGATCAAACCATTCACATTTGAATAAGATTGTGCACTTCATTGGTAGGCCTGGATATTCTAACTCCAAAACCTCAACCAATTTCCCATAAAAATCGTTTGACACGTCACTGTAGTTTGATCCCTTTATGCACACACCGCTGTTCATTGTCTTTCTGCTTCTCCCATAACCCTCAGTGTGAAACTTGTAACCATTTACAAAGTAGCCAGAGTAGGCATTAGCAACCGGTAATGGCCCCTTTGCCAGATCCGTAATAAATCTGTTATGAATATCGCTTCCCGAGCTTCGAGCCTATGGGAAATAGTAATGACATGAGTCAGATTTAATAAATGTACATTCCGTGTTGTGTACATTGAAAGTAACTTACATAATATTTGAACCATTCTGCAAATTCCGTGTCCAGCTTTGCATCAACTGCAGTATCAGTCAAATTGAGATTTTGAAGCCACAGAAGATTGATATATTTCCTATTTATCAACGAACCATATTAGCATAAGTATGATTTAACAACGGCCCACGTCAAGTCTAGAATGTTTACATTATTTATACTTACTGTACATATGGTGTGATCTCTTCGCAATTCAATAAAATATAGATTTGAGCCGCTTGTATCTCTGCATCAGTCAATCGTCTTTTTTTTTTATTTACCAATCGTACGCCCAGGGTAGGTGAAAATTTTTAGATTTCCTTCAAACTCAGATTAAACGCGATCTCCTCCGTCATCGTTACGTGGCACTCTCCAATGCTTGGTGAAAACATGTTGGTCAAAGTAGTGTGAACAGAATGTGGAAGCTTCTTCCACCAAATATGCATTGCAAACGGATCCCTCGACCTTTGCCTTATTGCGCACATTCTTTTTAATTTTCTGTAGGTGTCTGTGATTGTACAATGCCAATATGTAAGTATAAGTTGAAAAAAATGATGTAATCATTAGAATGAAATGTTAGTGAATCACCTCTCAAGTGGATACATCCATCGATATTGTACCGGTCCTGCTAAACGACATTCATAGGGTAAATGAACCGGCAGATGTTCCATAGAATCAAAGAAGCCGGGTGGAAAAATTCGCTCCAACTTGCACATCACTACTGGGATTTCTCGCGCTAATTGGTCCATATCATCGCATTGGATAACAGTCATCGTCAATTCCTTGAAAAAGAGACTCAATTCTGTCATTACTTCCCAAATTTTTCCTGGTAATAATTCCCGGAATGCCACAGGGATCAATCTTTGCATGAAAACATGGCAGTCATGGCTTTTCATGCCAAACAATCTGTACTTCCTCATGTCCACACATCTACCCATATTTGAACAGTAGCCATCTGGAAACCTTAATGATCGTAACCATTCACACAATAATTGCCTTTGGGGTTTATCTAAACAATAACATGCCTTCGGAAACTTACCAGTAAGTACAGATTGCTCGAGTTCTGGTCGACGACAAATTTCCTTCATGTCTGCTCTCGCTTTTGCATTATCCTTGGTTTTCCCTTCAATGTTCATGACAGTGTTGAACAGATTTTCAAACACATTTTTTTCTATGTGCATGACGTCAAGGTTATGACGGATAAGAAGTGAACTTCAGTATGGCAAATCCCAGAAGATGCTTCGCTTTTTCCACCCGCTATTCCTACCAATTCTTGTATTTACCTCATCTGCACCTAACTCTGTAACTTTCATAAGCCCCAGATCTTCAATTTCTTGTAATATTTGTGCTCCAGACTTCACAGGTGGAGGGGGTTCAACAATAGTCGTGTTCTTTCTAAAGCATTGTCGATTTCTCCTCCAAGGGTGAGATTCTGGTAAGAATTTGCGATGACAATCAAACCAACATTGTTTACCTCCATTCTTTAGTGTAAATGCATTAGTGTTTTCCATGCAGTAAGGACAAGCCAATTTGCCAGCCGTACTCCACCCAGATAACATTCCAAAAGCTGGAAAATCACTGACGGTCCAAAGCAAAGCAGCTCGCATTATGAAATTCTAATTGGTCGAAATATCGAATGTTTCAACCCCATATTCCCATAAATAATTAAGTTCAGCAATCAAAGGCTGCAGAAACACATCAATTTTATGTTTTGGATTAGTAGGCCCAGGAACAATAACACACAAAAACATATATTCATCTTTCATACACATTGACGGTGATAGATTATACGGTGTCACAATGACAGGCTATGGTGAATATTGTTGTCCTGATTGGCCAAACAGTTGAAACCCATCAGTACAAAGCCCCAATCTCACGTTTCTCATATCAGCAGCAAACACATGATGAATGTTATCAAAATGTTTCCACGCTTCAGAGTCTGACGAATGAATCATTATACCATCCTCATATTCATGCAAAGCATGCCATGTCATGTGTTCAGCTATCGCCTTAGATGCATATAACCTTTGAAGGCGAGGAATAAGAGGGAAATAATACATCTTCTTGAAAGCCTTCTCTTTTTGTTCTTTACCAGTCCTTTGACCCCGTCGTTGATATCTTGGAAGATTACAAAACTTGCATTCTCTGAATTCCGAGTCAACACCCCAGAATATCATACAATTATTACAACAGCAATCAATCTTTTCTACCGATAGTCCCAAGCCCCGAACTAATTTTTTTTGTCCGATAAAAATTATCAACCATTGAATGGCCTTCAGGCAACATATCTTTTGCTAACTGCACAAAATCATCGTAACACCTTTCTGAAAAATGGTGCTCCGCTTTCATGTGTAGTAATCGTGCAACAATAGATAGAACTGAACGATTCTTGCATCCAGGCCACAGTTCACTGTTAGCTGCACTTAGCATGTCAAACAATTGTTGTGCTGCTACGTTTGGCGATTCCTCCATATTATCCCAATCACATTGTACTCTACTCGCATCGATTACCATATCATTGCATTGATTACCATACAGAAATTGATAAGGCTGAACTTCTAAACTTACCGGAATGGAGTGGCCTGACCCACTGGCAACTCGAGCTTCACCATGATGTATCCATTCGTAATAATTTTCCACGAACCCATGTTTGCACAAATAAAGTTCCACTGTATCGATGTCTAAGAAGGCTCGATTTTGACACTTCTTGTGATTACATGGACACCTCAACTTATTACCATCCATAAAACTGGGATTACCAACTGCAAACTGTACAAACGCCTCCAATCCTTGCAGGAACTCTTGTCTTAATATCCCATTGACCTCGAACCTCCAGTACATCCAATCTCGATTATTTTCCATTTTTTTTTACCTAATTAACAATGTGTTTATAAAGGGTCATGTCATGTAATTGCATTAGTCTAAACCATCCTTAAAACATGCACCTAATGTAATGTTCAATTTACAACACTTATAACTAACTAAGGTTATTTCTATAATAAGGGTAACTATATATAAATGTAAAATCACTAAGTTCATTTATTGAATACAAAGACTACTATAATAAAGGTAAGTGTACTATTCTACATATTGAATTTTTCGGAAAAATTCGGCAGCATTTCAACACAACACAATCAAATCTCAAATATAAAAACAAATCAATAAACACTTTTATATCATACCAACATTCTCCAAAGGCAATATGGCCACTACTAGGCCTCCAATCCAAACTCATCATTCATTTAAGTCAAAAACATATTGTGAATACTCAAATTTTGACATTTGCTATAGTAAATTTGAATTTTCTACAGTAACTTTGACTTCACCACAGTGTCAGTGCCGGACTGCAAACAGTCCGGCCAGACCGGAGGCCATTTTGGACATTTACTGGAAGTATGCCAATATGGTACTTAAAACGTCCGGAATGTCGCGAGGATCGCGGAACAGGTCCCGGAATATTTTTTGGAGGTCTGGAACTCCCGGAAAAGCCCCCGGAGTAAACTTGCCTGCCCCGGTGGCTCAGCCACCGGAGCCAGCCGCCGAGCCGGCGGCCCATCCCGGCGGCCCAGCCGCCGGGAAGGCCACCGACCCGGCGGCCCATCCCGGCGGCCCAGCCGCCGGGAAGGCCACCGACCCGGCGGCCCATCCCGGCGGCCCGCCGAGACCCGGCGGCCCGGCCGCCGGGAGGGCCGCCGAGACCCGGCGGCCCGACCGCCGGGAGGGCCGCCGATCCGGCCGCCGGGAGGGCCGCCGATCCAGCCGCCGAGCCGGCGGTCCATCCGGCGGCCCGGCCGCGGGGATGGCCGCCGGGCCGGCGACCCGGCCACCGAAAACAGTCCGTTTTGCGCCTATAAATACAGGCCTCGGGCCTCCTTTTTTCCACACTCAGTCTGTGTTGACGGACGCTCCTTCTCCCTCTCGCTCCTTGCGAATTCTTTACTGCTTTTTTGCATTTTAATTTAGCTTTTATTGCTTTCTTTCTTTGTTAAGTGGTCATTAAAATTAAATTAATTAATTTCCCTTAACGAGGAGCTTAACCTGGAGTTAAGAAGTGGCCGTCGACTAAATCAGGTACGCAAAACTAAACTCTGTTTTTTTTTTATTTTAGCATTTCATGCATGCTTCTTTTCTACTCCTCTTAAATTCTATAACTGCATAAATGCATTCATACCATTAACTAGGCAAATAAATTGCCTCAATTAAATAAATTTAAGCTAAATGCCCGGTTAATTAATGATCGTGGTATTAAAGTTTAAATTCGACAATATTGGCTAAAAGCCTAGTTAATCAATAACTATGGTGGAATTGCCTTTATTTCGAACAAGTTTTGGCTTAAGTCTAATTAATCAATAATTGTGACTAAAAGGCCCTAATTAAACACTTTTTTTATTATGGCAATAAATTGCCTATATTTCAATTTAATTAATCACTTTAGGCAAACAAATTGCCTATAAGTGAAGATTAACCTTTTTAGCGACAAATCGCTTAAATTAAATTTCTTTGGCTAAAAGCCTTCAAACAATTTTTTTTGGCAAATAAACTGCCTTAAATCAATCAACTTTGGCGACAATCGCCCAATTAGCATCATTTGGCAAATTAATTGCCTAAACTAATATTTTGGCTTTAAAAGCCTTAAAACAATTCGTTTGGCACAAATGCCTTAAAAATCAATCTTTTGGCAAGAATAAGCCCAAATTAAATTCTTTTGGCTAAAAGCCTCAAAATCAACATTTTGGCACCAAGTGCCTAAATCCTTCAACCTTTTTGGCAAAATGCCTAAACAAAATGCACAAAGCATACACACACTCATGCATAAAGCATCCCATTCAAAGCCCTCTAAAAGAGGCCTATCGAACTACGTTGACTTTGATCTTCCATTCAAACGGAAGTACGTAGGCACGTTCGGGATCTAACCCCGGGCGGCAAGTCGAATCACATAACCTAGTTTCATCAGCATGACATAGTCTCGGGATCCACCTCGGGTTCGAAGACCATGCCTTAGACATTGGGCTAATTAATCTAGTAACTAGGTTAATTAAAATTGGAGTCACTTAGGGTTTTTCCTAGTTTACCCTAAAACAATTAAACAAGGTGGCGACTCATACATTCACGTGCATTTCTTCCCTTAGTCACATGCATTCACATGCCTATGATATTTTGGGGGAGGGGTTCACAGTTTGGCGACTTCACTGGGGATTTATGTAATCATTTTGCATAAAGTGGACTACAATTGCTGTGTAAACTAACCTGTCCTTCTTTAGGGCATTATTTTACAATGCTTTATTTTGCAGGGTACCTTAGCACAAATCAAGTATTCTTTCTTTAAGAATACAAGATGAGGAATTTAAACTCAAATTGTACAAATTGTTTAAGACATTTTAATTTATTTATTTATTTGCACGATTGAGAGAATCTTTTTCTCCATTACATAAAAAATGAATTTCAAATGAATTTCTTCTCTCTCTGTTCAAACTTTTGAGTCTGGATAGCAAGTAGCGCTGATCGGCAGGTCTCTTTGATTATGTCGACGGACAGCCAAAGCGTCCTCCCTGTTGCCGCAAACCATCCCTAATCCTTTTGGGGGTGGCCCATGGGCATGCGTACTGTTGGACCCACGCGAAACTCTTTGTTTCACATGTGGTTAGGTATATCCATGCTCAAGGCTCAAGGGTCCCTTAATAAGCCAATCCTCTATTTGTGTCATAGCCTATAGAACCTATCCTTTAGGACAGTATGCACCCAATGATGCTGGATCATTCCATTAAAATGAATTATGTTGTGATGTCGTGCGCATTCACGCATTCATCCCATAACTTCACAAAAAAAAACATTCCTTTTCAAAGCTGGAAAATCACATTTTGGTCCCTAAGACCTGAAAAATTACATTTTGGCCCCTAAGGCCCAAAAATTCCTAATTTGGCCACTGAGGCCCAAAAATTCCCAATTTGGCCACAGAGGCCCAAAAATTTCCAATTTTGGCCCCTAAGGCCCAAAAAAAATTCTAGACTTGGCCACAGAGGCCCAAAAATGCCCAATTTGGCCTTAAAGGCCCAAAAATTCTCAATTTGGCCCCTAAGGCCCAAAAATTCTCAATTTGGCCCCAAAGGCCCAAAAATTCTCAAGTTGGCCCCTAAGGCCGAAAAATTTTCCAATTTGGCCACAGAGGCCTAAAAATTCTCGATTTGGCCCCGAAGGCCCACAAATTCCCAATTTGGCCACAGAGGCCCAAAAATTTCCAATTTTGGCCCCTAAGGCCCAAAAATTCTCAATTTGGCCCCAAAGGCCCAAAAATCTCCAATTTGGCCATAGAGGCCCACAAATTTCCAATTTGGCCATAGAGGCCCAAAAATCTCCAATTTGGCCCCGAAGGCCCACAAATTTCCAATTTGGCCATAGAGGCCCAAAAATTCCCAATTTGGCCATAGAGGCCCAAAAATTCTCAATTTGGCCCCGAAGGCCCAAAAATTCCCAATTTGGCCATAGAGGCCCAAAGATTCTCAATTTGGCCCCGAAGGCCCAAAAATTCCCAATTTGGCCACAGAGGCCCAAAAATTCACACTTTGGCCCCAAAGGCCCAAAAGTTCACATTTTGGCCCCTAAGGCCCAAAAAATTTTTTTTGAGAACTTAGGGTCTTTCGAAAAGTCGAGGTGTCCAGCCCTAAACACTCTACCTTACATATCACATCCCATGGAGTTCTATCCTAGGTGTCCTAGCATACCAATATCACCCCACATCACAAGGGTCAAGTCCAAATACCTTACCCATACATTACCCTACCTCACACTATCTCACATACCCTATGAAAATACCTTATATAGGATTAGTCTAATCGTTTTGACTATGTCCTTTCACAGGTAACCCCCGTTCAAGTACCAGTCACGTCTACAGTACTATCACCGACCTCACCAGCTTCACCAGCTTCACCAGCTGCACCAGTTTTACCTACAACTCCTACAACCCTACCTGCACCAATGGCATCACTCACTGACATCCAAAATCTCATTGAACAACTGGAGGCCAGGATGGAGGCCAGAATGAATGAGGCATTGGCTGCCCAAAGGACTGCCCTGATAGCTGAACTAGGTAATGGTAATGGAAATGGGGCTTCGGCCGGGGGAAGCAGACCTACTACCTCTAATCAGGGTCCTGCTGCAGAACCAATAAACCCTACCCTTAACCTGGATGGCATGCCCTCTGGAACTGCTTCTGAGCTGGAAGCTCAGAAAATGAGAGAGAAACTAGAACTCCTGGAAAGGTCTATCACTGCCCTCAAGACACACAAAGAAGTCGTGGACATGGACTCCTTGTCCTTGTTCCCCGAAGCAAGACTGCCGACAAAGTTCAAGATGCCCAACATGGACAAGTTTGATGGAACCACTTGTCCTAAAACGCACCTGAAAATGTATGTAGGTGCCCTCAACCCGTTTGGCCTGAACAGCGAGCTCCTTGCTCAGTTGTTTCAGCAATCTTTGACTGGTGCTGCATTAAGATGGTTTGTAAGCTTGGATCGTTCCAAAATGAAGAATTGGGAGGACATATGCAATGCTTTCAACACGCAGTACCATTATAATATCGAAGTGGATGTCACTCGGAGAGAGCTGGAAACCACTAGACAAAAGAACAATGAGCCCTTCTCCTCGTTCCTTTCGAGGTGGAGGGCCAAAGCTGCTCAAATGATCAACCGACCCTCTGAACAGGAACAAGTTGACATAATAATCAATAATTTACTGCCTGTCTACCAGTCACATCTTCAAACACAGTACTTGCCTACGTTCCAATCGCTCATTGCGACTGCAACTAAGGTGGAAGACTTAATCCAGTTGGGTCAACTCAAAGAAGACTCATACAAGAAGCAGAATCATGCTGGGTCCAGTGAGACAAATGAAATAGCCAGTATAATCCCCATGAATCCTTTACGTGTTGGGAATTTGGGAAACAATCAGCCAAGGAGGCAATATACTGATCTCGGCATGCCAATCCTTTTGGTGTTCCGAGAAGCAGTGAAAGCAAATTTACTGAAGCCCTTAGAAGCAAGGCCATTACCAAACCCCCTGCCCCGGAATTTCAAAACCAATGAATACTGTGAGTACCATCAAGGACATGGGCATAAGACCGAATCATGCTGGACTTTGAAAAACCGTCTACAAGACCTAGTTGACAATGAGTCCATCATCCCCAAGAGTAAGCTGAACATCAACCAATCCCTTGCCTAACCATGGGATTAATGCAAAAAAAAAATTTGCTGAACAAGAATCGTTCGATCCTTTCGAACTTTTTCTTAGAATTGAATGAAGTTTGTGTCTGAGAAGGTTGAGATCAAGCCTCCAAAAGAACAAAGGTATTGTTCAAGACCAACAACAACATGTCTGATCGATTGAAGCATCGAGAAGAACAAAGTCACTACAGTCAATCCAATCCTAGTCCATCACAGCCCACCTAGAGTCTATCTTTTAGGGTCTAGTTTCTTTTTTCTTTTCATTTTCATTTCCATTCAAGTATTCATTTGTAAATCTAAGTGTCTTTTGTACACAAATTTTGTCTTATCAATAAAAAGGGATCAGTTTACGTTCCAATCATATTTATACTCTTTCCCTATCCTTGCCTGTGAAAGCAAAAAAAAAAAGAAAAAAAAAATCGAAAAAAAATAATAAAAAAAAATTGAAAAAAATAAAAAAAAAATGACAAAAAGATAATAAAAATTGGCAAAGAAAAATGCATTCATCCTTTCATTTGCTCTGCATCAATCAAAGCTGGGGGCATCCTAAGAAGCACCATCAAAGGGGAAGTTTTGAAGGGTAATCATGGAAAGGATCCAGCAAAGGGTACGTAAGACTTCAAAACAGTACCGAGGCAAAGCCGATTGAAGGGGTTAGGGCCAGAATGGTTTCTCCGAAAACCCAGGAAGGGAAGATGCTCTGACAGAGAGGTGTCTGAATTTTGAGCTTAAAAGCGACAGAATAAAAGAAGTTATATTTGGAATTGGGTTGGGTCTGCACGAAGTCGCAATGCTATCCATACACTACTCAAGTCATCTCAGAATCCAGTTGCCTCGAAATTCTTTATGGAGAGGCTGCTTCTAAGCAGGCATAGGGAAAAACGGGACAAAAGGAACCCCTGGTCAAAAGGAAGAAAACAAGCAAAAGAAAAAAATGGGTCAAAGAGGAACTCCTGCACAAAAGAAAGAAATCAAGGACAAAGCTACAGGAAATCGAGTTGTCAAAAATGGGTCAATTGCAAGCTCTCCGTTAAATTCAAGCCCATCAAGGGTAGATGACAAATCATTTCAGCCATAAGGACAAAGACCAAGCGGCTACTCACACTTTGAAAAAGCAAGTTAAAAGAAGCAGTCATTTTCACGAATTGGATGACAACAAACACCTTGAAAATCAAGCGCCAAGCATGGCACAAGTACAAGTGTCCTTATAAACAAGGATCATTTCTCAAAGCAAGGAAAAGGAAGAGTCTCCTCAAAATTCCTTATGGAGAGGAGAACCATTGAGGAAATAAGTTTCAAATTCAGAGGAAGATAAAGTTCAAGAAAAGGAATCAAATTAACCTCAAGAATTCAAACATGGCGAAGCCACAAACTCAAAGCATAAAAGCTTCTTCAACACTCAAGCCACTCAAGTTACCACCACAATGTGGGTATTCAAAACTCTTTGTGATGAATACAAGTCATATTTCAGTCAACCAGTGGTAAGACCACTACAACAACAAAGTCAGATCCGCTTAGGGTCATCACTATTATACGAGCTCGGGTCAATAAGTTGATTCAACATCATCAAAATCGGGAATGAATCCCATAGAGACATCCAGTCGGGAATGAATCCCGTAAAGACATCAAGCCGGGAAGGAATCCTGCGAAGAACTTAAGTCAGAAATGAATTCTGCATTAACATCGAGTCGGGAAGGAATCCCGCAAAGACATCAAGCCGGGAAGGAATCCCGCGAAGAAATCAAGTCAGAAATGAATTCTGCATCAACATCAAGTCGGGAAGGAATCCCGCAAAGACATACGATCGGGAAGGAATCCCCCAAAGACATCAAGCCGGGAAGAAATCCCGCGAAGAAATCAAATCGGAAATGAATTCCACAATCAGCATTAAGGCAAAATTGAATTTTCCCCCAACAGCAAGTCGGAAATAAATTCCGCACCAAGCCGGAAAGGAATTCCGCACTAACATCAAGTCGGAGATGAATTCCGCACCAGCCGAGCACGAAGTTCGCATCCTGGAAGGAACTACGAAAGACCTGATTCTCCCCATCCCCCGAAGAGTTCTTGGAGATACGTAGGCAACCACAAAGGCGCGGTCACAAACATAAGTTTGCATCATAAATAGCATTTTCTCTTTGCCAATACAAAAAATAAAAATAAAAAATAAAAAAAAGGGAAGAAAAGAAAAATAAAAAGCTGGAGTTGAAAACCCGAAAGGGCGGCTTCAGGCAAGAATTGAGCCCGCTAGACTGAAAACCCGAAAGGGCGGTCTAGGCAAAAGTTAGGGCAAAGAGCCTGCTAGAGTCAAAAACCCGAAAGGGCGGCTACTAGGCAAAAGTTAAGGCAAAAAGAAAAAAAAGTGCTTTCAAAGGTCTTCTCGGGAGTATATAAATCATTTTTTCAGGAATCACCCAGTTCCTTCGAGTCACAATTCACTACAAGAAAAATATGAGTCTCTAAAATCAAGTCTCCGTCATCAGTGGTCATTCCACAACGGGCCACAAAAATCGAGTCATTCTCAAAAGTTCGTTTTGAAAGCGTCACTCTTTGAGTCATTCCTCGAAGAAAGAGGGAGAGAGAAAAATGTCAAAACAATCTCTAAAAAAGTGTCAAACATAATCATTGAGAGGTAATTCTTTAATACCTCGTTTCCACTCGGACCATCGTTTCTTCGATCCTTTCAGACGAGCGATGTCATCCACATTGTCCGTTTCCTCGAGTCATATAAGTAACCTTGTTCTCTTTGATTCCTCGATCGAAAGGACAAATACAACACCAATGTTTTGAAGTATTCCATGGTCAGCACCATTCTGGGGGCAAGAAGTGATAAGAACCTTCACCATTCTCCCATCACAGAAGTAATCACAGAATTTTAGTCTTTCATTAAGAAGAAATTCTGTTTCAGCTAATAAAGGCATCAATTCCCTCAAGCAGGGGGCAAAATCCTCCAAGTCGAATTCAGGGGCAAGTGTTATAAAAAAAAAACATACACAACCCAGGGTGGAACCCAACCATCGTCAATCTCTTTTACCCAAACCCAGGGTAGAACCCGGTTAATGGTTAACTTTCTTACATAAAACCTAGGGTGAAACCCTAACCAATAACCAACCCTTTTTCATCCAAAACCAAGCCATTTGATCATTTCGACTTTAGGTGGACCCTTGGTTCTCAATGAGAAAAGTAAAAATAAAGCAAATCTCTTTTCAAGCCCTCATTAAGAGGCAAAACATCTTTTCAAGTCCTCTAAGAGGCCAAACATCTTTTCTAGCCCTCATTAAGAGGCAAAACATCTTTTCAAGCCCTCATTAAGAGGCAAAATATCTTTTCAAGCCCTCATTAAGAGGCAAAACATCTTTTCAAGCCCTCATTAAGAGGCAAAACATCTTTTCAAGTCCTCATTAAGAGGCAAAACATCTTTTCAAGTCCTCTAAGAGGCAAAATCTCTTTTCAAGCCCTCTAAGAGGCAAGATCTCTTTTTAAGCCCTCATTAAGAGGCAAGATCTCTTGTCAAGCCCTCATTAAGAGGCAAGATCTCTTTTCAAGCCCTCATTAAGAGGCAAAACATCTTTTCAAGCCCTCATTAAGAGGCAAAACATCTTTTCAAGCCCTCTAAGAGGCAAAATCTCTTTTCAAGTCCTCTAAGAGGTAAAATCTCTTTTCAAGCCCTCTAAGAGGCAGAATCTATTTTCAAGCCCTCTAAGAGGCAAAATCTCTTTTCAAGCCCTCTAAGAGGCAAAACATCTTTTCAAGCCCTCTAAGAGGCAAAACATCTTTTCAAGCCCTCTAAGAGGCAAAATCTCTTTTCCAGCCCTCTAAGAGGCAAACTCTCTTGTTAAGCCCTCTAAGAGGCAAAACATCTTTTCAAGCCCTTTAAGAGGCAAAAATCTCTTTTCAAGCCCTCCAAGAGGCCAAATCGATCATTTCATTTGAGACGGCAAGGTTTCCTTCTCTGCACATCCTCAAAATTTGCTCCTTCAAACAACCACTGACTCTCATAAATCGTTTTTATGATAGCCAGTGGGGGGCAACTGTGAATACTCAAATTTTGACATTTGCTACAGTAAATTTGAATTTTCTACAGTAACTTTGACTTCACCACAGTGTCAGTGCCGGACTGCAAACAGTCCGGCCAGACCGGAGGCCATTTTGGACATTTACTGGAAGTATGCCAATATGGTACTTAAAACGTCCGGAATGTCGCGAGGATCGCGGAACAGGTCCCGGAATATTTTTTGGAGGTCTGGAACTCCCGGAAAAGCCCCCGGAGTAAACTTGCCTGCCCCGGTGGCTCAGCCACCGGAGCCAGCCGCCGAGCCGGCGGCCCATCCCGGCGGCCCAGCCGCCGGGAAGGCCACCGACCCAGCGGCCCATCCCGGCGGCCCGGCTGCCGGGCGGGCCACCGGGAGGGCCGCCGATCCGGCGGCCCAGCCGGCGGCCCGGCCGCCGGAAGGGCCGCCGAGACCCGGCGGCCCGACCGCCGGGAGGGCCGCCGATCCGGCCGCCGGGAGGGCCGCCGGGCCGGCGACCCGGCCACCGAAAACAGTCCGTTTTGCGCCTATAAATACAGGCCTCGGGCCTCCTTTTTTCCACACTCAGTCTGTGTTGACGGACGCTCCTTCTCCCTCTCGCTCCTTGCGAATTCTTTACTGCTTTTTTGCATTTTAATTTAGCTTTTATTGCTTTCTTTCTTTGTTAAGTGGTCATTAAAATTAAATTAATTAATTTCCCTTAACGAGGAGCTTAACCTGGAGTTAAGAAGTGGCCGTCGACTAAATCAGGTACGCAAAACTAAACTCTGTTTTTTTTTTATTTTAGCATTTCATGCATGCTTCTTTTCTACTCCTCTTAAATTCTATAACTGCATAAATGCATTCATACCATTAACTAGGCAAATAAATTGCCTCAATTAAATAAATTTAAGCTAAATGCCCGGTTAATTAATGATCGTGGTATTAAAGTTTAAATTCGACAATATTGGCTAAAAGCCTAGTTAATCAATAACTATGGTGGAATTGCCTTTATTTCGAACAAGTTTTGGCTTAAGTCTAATTAATCAATAATTGTGACTAAAAGGCCCTAATTAAACACTTTTTTTATTATGGCAATAAATTGCCTATATTTCAATTTAATTAATCACTTTAGGCAAACAAATTGCCTATAAGTGAAGATTAACCTTTTTAGCGACAAATCGCTTAAATTAAATTTCTTTGGCTAAAAGCCTTCAAACAATTTTTTTTGGCAAATAAACTGCCTTAAATCAATCAACTTTGGCGACAATCGCCCAATTAGCATCATTTGGCAAATTAATTGCCTAAACCAATATTTTGGCTTTAAAAGCCTTAAAACAATTCGTTTGGCACAAATGCCTTAAAAATCAATCTTTTGGCAAGAATAAGCCCAAATTAAATTCTTTTGGCTAAAAGCCTCAAAATCAACATTTTGGCACCAAGTGCCTAAATCCTTCAACCTTTTTGGCAAAATGCCTAAACAAAATGCACAAAGCATACACACACTCATGCATAAAGCATCCCATTCAAAGCCCTCTAAAAGAGGCCTATCGAACTACGTTGACTTTGATCTTCCATTCAAACGGAAGTACGTAGGCACGTTCGGGATCTAACCCCGGGCGGCAAGTCGAATCACATAACCTAGTTTCATCAGCATGACATAGTCTCGGGATCCACCTCGGGTTCGAAGACCATGCCTTAGACATTGGGCTAATTAATCTAGTAACTAGGTTAATTAAAATTGGAGTCACTTAGGGTTTTTCCTAGTTTACCCTAAAACAATTAAACAAGGTGGCGACTCATACATTCACGTGCATTTCTTCCCTTAGTCACATGCATTCACATGCCTATGATATTTTGGGGGAGGGGTTCACACATATTTAAGAGTAATAACGACAATAATATAAAATAAAGAAAAACACAGCCAAAACTTCTCAAGAAAGAGTTGCCAATAATTAAGAACATGTAATTATTTTTGCACACAAAAAATAATTTATATAAATTCCAATTATTCTTAAAAAAAAAAAAAATTGGACCAATTATGTCACGACCCGACTCCGTGGGCCGGACCGGCACTAGGGCCCAGGTAAGCATAAGGCCCCCGAGGCCCGTAGTAAGCCTAATTACTCAACTTATACATTTCATACCATTTATAAAAAGTAACGCATACGACAAGGCCCAATTTAAATGCACAACCCTATAACTGCGGAGTTCAATAATATTCTGATAATAGAATAATTTATACATCCAAAATTAAATAACAACAATATAAAGTTTACATTTATAACTCTGCGGAGAAGAGTGTAGAGCTTCAGTCGAATCAACTGCTTCCTAGTACCTGGGAGGTTTGGAGAGAAGGGGGTGAGTTTTACAACTCAGTGAATAATAATAAATAATGCACACCACATACAGTCAAGCAAATGCACCCTAGTATACTGAATGAACACACAACAGTCAATCATATGACATTACATCAGCACCCACAAACAATATCACCTTCAAATAATCACATCACGTGGAAATTAGTCAGTGGCGTCACCTAAACCCCCGACGAGCCGTCCTCTCAAACAGCCCATCCTCTCAAACATGTGCACCCGGGGAGCCAATCCCCCATATCTGGCCGACCGGTCTAATCCTCACTTGACCAGTCCTCTCAATATTTTATTTTACATTCTCTCTTTTCTTTTCCATATCATCAACATCATTTCATCAATTCATCAGGTGCACACGGGGGCGCCGATCTCCCATTTACCCGGCCGACTGTCCAATTTCATCAGTTCATCAGGATCCATATTTATCGACCGTCCTCACAAACCCAGGGTGACCCACTTCATCCCAACTCCACACAAACAGAGCACAGTATATACACAACACAAATAATCAAACAATTCATTTATCATAATACATCAATTTCATCCAAATGCACAATTATGCATAAGTATAATTATAGTGATCATAACATAATATTTTTGAGAAAATACAATATGTAAATATATAAAAATGTAATGTTATGCAAATGCAGTGTTGACATGCATTATTTATTATTACTCACAGTGATGGAGAGCGAAGTTCTAGCTTTGATTCTGTCCTGGAGGAGCACTAGATGGACCCGGGTGATCTAAGCAAAGTAAGAATGACGCAAAATTAATTCTATTAGATAAGATAATTCTTGACCACTCTAAAAATTTTATTTTATGTCTAAATTTTTATTTCTCTATCTAACTATATTTTATTTATTTTCTACCGAAATTTCGGCAGCATCTCCCCTAAAAATTGAACTATCCACCTGTTAAAATATCAACAATTTCATAAATATTCAATCTATACGGCCCATCCGTCGGGCAATTAATCAATTCAATTTCCCATCCTCCATCCGAAGAACAATATCAACATTTCCTTCAATTCTCAACATCACCACACAATCAAAATTATATATTACAATAACATTATATCTAAACTACCTTAATAAATTCAACACTATCATTATAAAGCTGTTAACTACTCATAATTACCAAATTAATTAATTATAAATAATAAAATTAATTTAATTAACTAGCACTACTAACATTAACTTAACTAAACTAATTTAACTACAAACCATTACTTTTATTCACTAAAACTAACTTAACTAAATAAACTAGCTACAACAATTAACTACAACTAACTTAACTAAATAAACTAGCTACAACAATTAACTACAACTAACTTAACTAATTAATTACTAACACTAACACTAACACTAACTCATCTAACTAAATTAACTAAATTTCCATTCATAGTTCCAAATAGTAATAATGTAACAAAATCCTCCAAATAAATCTGCAGAGTCGTTAGCTAAGGGTTTCAATCTATACATTAACTCTATCTACTTTAATCTCTTTAACTAAAATTAGGAACTCATGAATCCAACCGAAAAAGAGCCAGAATGCTGCTTACCTAGCTGCAAACGAGCTGAAAATCAAAATTTTTTTTGGTTAGCTTGGCAGGCGTTAGCTTGATCGGAGCTGGGGCAGACAGTGGCAGGTGAAGTTGCTAGAAGGGACGGAAGAGCTCAAATGGCCGATCCTAGGTGGTCGGAGGCGTGCTGAAGCAGTGGCAGAGCGGTGGCGCGACAGATCCACTGAGGCGCGATGCTTGCTTGATCAACGACAGAAGGAGGCCGGGCCTGCTCGTGCCGCGCGATCTGGTCCAAGGAGCTGGTGAAGTCGCTGACGGAGCTGCTGCGACGTCGAGCTGCAGCGAGGAGCGACAGCGGAGTGGCGGTAGCGCGCAGCTCTGCTGCTCTGTCCCTGTCTCGCCAAAAATGCAGGCGCACTGAAGAAGAAAGAAAGAAAAGAAAGGAAAGAAGAAGAAGAAGAAGAAGAAGAAGAAGAAAGAGAAGGAGGAGAAGGTGGCGGAGGTGAAGTCGCCGGTGGTCAAGAAACGCAGGAACGGGGGGAGGGGGAGTGAAGTGTGCTAAAAAAAATAGAGGAAAAAAAGAAATTTCTAGATGGTTTGGGTCGAACCGGTTCGATTCGGTTCGATTCGGCCCCAATCCTCGATTTTCGATTGGTTTACGGCTTTTCCAATCGGTTTTTGATTCGATTTCTCACAGTGCTCGTACTAAAATATTACTATGAATTTTCCAGGCTGTCGGTTTATTAAATTTAAATGAAAAATCTTTAAAAATAAAAATTCGGGTTATTTCAGTCTCCCCCCCTTATAAAAATTCGTCCTCGAATTTTAAAAGTAACAAGTAACTGGAAAACAATGGTGGTTGTGCTTCTCACATAATCCTGCAACTGATAAAAGTTATTCACATTCAGTAGAATACTTGTTCTCCTGAGCAGCTAGATATCTACCATATCACCATAGTTAATTTAAACTTGAGTTGTACTATATCTACAAGTCAAATCAAGTAAAACACTCATAACCCAAGGCACAGATTCGACTCTAGTATTCACTGTTAACCATAAGAATTTAAGTTCCTCATAACCTCTGTTCAAGTAAGGGTTATTACTCTCATTAGCTATTATAGGCAACAATCATTTCTAATTAATGAGAACAAATTCTTACCATTACTACAAGCTTATTTCAAACAAAATCATGACATTTCTCTAGCTAATTGCTATCAACCGATAGGAGATCCTGACTTATATCCCAATCTCATCACATATTTATCACCTTAACCATTTTCCAACGAAAGATAATATAATCTCCTTTCAAATCCTACTAATGAGAATTCATATTATACCATTTCTTAACTAATTATGACAAGAACTTATGCAACTAGTCAAGTTAGTTGTTGTCATGCCAAATATTCTTAATGCATTTTCTAAAATATGCACACACCATTCTATTACACTCAACTCCATAAAGAAGTCTAGCCAACATTTTTTTTTTTTTATCTTGCTCAAGATGTAAAATTCTCCAAACCGTATTTTATATCCAATTTACCTAGGTCTACGTATCCAGATATCCTAAACAAGTAGTGCCTTTTGCTCTAGCTAAGTATGAGATTAAGGATATTAAACCTATAATCCAACTCCTGATTAAACTATGTCCTTTGTTTTATGTTTCTTCTTACCCATGAATACCTAAGAATATTCAGATAATAATATCATTGGGTTATTCTTTCTCTCCAAGTTTGTCTATCACCTCCAAATTCGTAAAATTTATACCTAATACAATTTAGGAATATCCTCAACCATAATTATGTTCTCTCTATATTCTTTACTCCAAACAAGGTTAATTCCTCATTGAATCCTTCAACATCAGAGTTGCAATGTACCATTCCTCGAATGGACCTAACTAATTAAGTATTCTCTTAAACCATAAGATCTGTCACAAACTGCCATTTATAACACAATTCTATTCATTCAATCATAATTTCCACCAATTGCTAAGAAATTCAGAATAGCTTTACATCGACTCCAAATCATATATGAATGACTCTCATCCTAATTGATATCTCAATCATTCCATGAGCAAATTTTAAATTAATAGATTACCATATTAACACACTTAAGTTGGTCTTCAAGTATAGTGAAGATGTAATCTTAGACCATCTTGTTAACACATCCGATAATCTTATAATTCATGTTTTCAGTTTTTGAATACTTGTGTGTATTCTTCTCCCTAAAATTATCCCAAATTCACTTGTTTATTCTTACACAAATCTCAATATTCCAAATGAACAGTAAATTAAAACCCAGTTAGTTCATTGATATTTATAAAATACTCCAGATACCCTTCTGTTCCCTAGAGGCTTAATTATATCTCCCTTTCTCCATCCAATAAACTAAGTAACTTACAAAAATGCACTAAGTAATAGGAATTTCTTATTCTAACTACCTTGCATCAAGAAATTACATTTATTCACATTCATCGCCATCTCAAGCTGAATCTCATGATTCTTCATCAACTCTTATTCCCAGTTATTAGTATTAATAACATTCCTCACTTGTACATAATATATTTATAAGCTCATTATATGGATTCGATTCATATAACTCTTAAAACTATTTCCTAACTAGACGCTATCAAATGACAGAAGTCAAAAAAAATTTCTTACTCTCAAGTAGAAAGTCTATCTTTCTTCCTGAATGTAAGTACTTAGTTCTTTTCCTCATCGGGATTACAATCCTTGAATCATTTATCTATTTGTTTATCACCAAACATTCAATAGCTTCCTTCATTTGATCTCTTTTTAGATTCTAAATTTACTATTTATGAACATTTAAATTCTTAATATCCACCTTAGCTCTATTCTTCAAGAGATATAACAAGAAACTGTTCAATTATACAAATATTATTCTCCTTCAAATTATATTCAAATTATCATTTTCCTAATATAATTATCACCCAATATAATAGCGTTCCAATCCCAAAACCACTAATTACCTTTGCTATCTTTTACTTTTATTTTATTATACCTGGTCCATAAGATTAGTCTGGCTTATTAAACATCCTACATGTACTAGGATCTTAATTATATCACACATGGATCCACAAATACTTCTATTAACTATTACTCAATCTTTTCTATCCTAACAATAATCACTTATAATTTCTTGATCACTTTGTCTTAGAATTTATTCTCGTATAAGCATCGTGAGATCAACACGAACCAAAATTTTTCTACACTCATGAAATCCCAAAGTATAGAAGTCTTTATCCTAAATCCGCTGATGCATCATTATTCCTATTTTTACCAAATCTTGTTACCCATGACCCCTAATTTGTTAAAACTTTATATACTGATTATCCTCATTTAAATCATACTAATTTATACTCTTTCACGCTTCTGTAATTGATTCTTTTCTAAATATCCATACAATAACAGGACTAGTTTCATCCTTACTTATCTAATTCATTAGTATAACATCAATTCAATAATTGGATAATTATCTCTCCAGATCCAATGTCAATCATCAATACACTTAAATCATCATGCCCCACTATTTACATAACATAATTACCTTAATTCCCTTATAGAATTGTTCCTCGGATCATAGAATCTCCCATTAAATAAAAATCATTGTTTGTACTTTACATACCATCGAGTGTGCAACAATTATTTTAAACATCAAAAGACTAAATACCATTAGATAAACCATAAGATTCCGCAAGCCACACAATATCCACCACTAAGTACATAAAGATTAAAGTAATTTATCTCCTATTAAAAATCGCGATTTACTTTTCTTTTATCCACAATAATTTATATTATCCCCTATATTCACACCCTAAAAAAAAAAGTTGATGAATACAACAATACACCTTACTCTACCAAGCAGCGATTATTCATAAATAAAACTCACTTCATATAATAATTCCACCAATATTATTCTTTATGAAAAATACTCATCACCAATTATCATATCAAATCACACCAAATCCTTCAATATTCAAACCCTATAAAAAAATCATGTATATCCATTCCATCCAGAAAAATATTTATCTCAATAATTATAAGAAATTCCACTAACCAACATCATGTAAATTTCATCAAATACATATGCTAATTTAATACTCTAATTAAATGGATTCTAATGTCCTCGAATCCGAATCATTTATTTCTCCTAATAAATAATTAGCAACTCATTCTCAATTCTGCAGCCACACATATACACACATTCATGCATTTTTATATATGTATTCCATATTCCACACGTATTAAATAAAAATAGCACAATTTCATCATCTAACTTCAACTTATTAATCCTATATACTTATCTTCTTACCTACTTAAATTATATATGAATATTATTTATTCCATAGAAGGATTTTAGCTTAAGTTTAAACCATCCCCTTAGCATCATTAGCTAAATCACATCTCTAAAGGACAAGGATACAAATTTTTAATCATTAAACAACTTGACTTTAACCTGATTGCGAAGAACGCAAGAACGTTGAAGGGGAAAGCAAGGAAGACTATATCAAGACATGACAGAAATTACTCCGCAGTTACATCTAGACTTATGAACTTTTGCTCTGATACCACCTTTGTCACGACCCGACTCCGTGGGCCGGACCGGCACTAGGGCCCAGGTAAGCATAAGGCCCCCGAGGCCCGTAGTAAGCCTAATTACTCAACTTATACATTTCATACCATTTATAAAAAGTAACGCATACGACAAGGCCCAATTTAAATGCACAACCCTATAACTGCGGAGTTCAATAATATTCTGATAATAGAATAATTTATACATCCAAAATTAAATAACAACAATATAAAGTTTACATTTATAACTCTGCGGAGAAGAGTGCAGAGCTTCAGTCGAATCAACTGCTTCCTAGTACCTGGGAGGTTTGGAGAGAAGGGGGTGAGTTTTACAACTCAGTGAATAATAATAAATAATGCACACCACATACAGTCAAGCAAATGCACCCTAGTATACTGAATGAACACACAACAGTCAATCATATGACATTACATCAGCACCCACAAACAATATCACCTTCAAATAATCACATCACGTGGAAATTAGTCAGTGGTGTCACCTAAACCCCCGACGAGCCGTCCTCTCAAACAGCCCATCCTCTCAAACATGTGCACCCGGGGAGCCAATCCCCCATATCTGGCCGACCGGTCTAATCCTCACTTGACCAGTCCTCTCAATATTTTATTTTACATTCTCTCTTTTCTTTTCCATATCATCAACATCATTTCATCAATTCATCAGGTGCACACGGGGGCGCCGATCTCCCATTTACCCGGCCGACGGTCCAATTTCATCAGTTCATCAGGATCCATATTTATCGACCGTCCTCACAAACCCAGGGTGACCCACTTCATCCCAACTCCACACAAACAGAGCACAGTATATACACAACACAAATAATCAAACAATTCATTTATCATAATACATCAATTTCATCCAAATGCACAATTATGCATAAGTATAATTATAGTGATCATAACATAATATTTTTGAGAAAATACAATATGTAAATATATAAAAATGTAATGTTATGCAAATGCAGTGTTGACATGCATTATTTATTATTACTCACAGTGATGGAGAGCGAAGTTCTAGCTTTGATTCTGTCCTGGAGGAGCACTAGATGGACCCGGGTGATCTAAGCAAAGTAAGAATGACGCAAAATTAATTCTATTAGATAAGATAATTCTTGACCACTCTAAAAATTTTATTTTATGTCTAAATTTTTATTTCTCTATCTAACTATATTTTATTTATTTTCTACCAAAATTTCGGCAGCATCTCCCCTAAAAATTGAACTATCCACCTGTTAAAATATCAACAATTTCATAAATATTCAATCTATACGGCCCATCCGTCGGGCAATTAATCAATTCAATTTCCCATCCTCCATCCGAAGAACAATATCAACATTTCCTTCAATTCTCAACATCACCACACAATCAAAATTATATATTACAATAACATTATATCTAAACTACCTTAATAAATTCAACACTATCATTATAAAGCTGTTAACTACTCATAATTACCAAATTAATTAATTATAAATAATAAAATTAATTTAATTAACTAGCACTACTAACATTAACTTAACTAAACTAATTTAACTACAAACCATTACTTTTATTCACTAAAACTAACTTAACTAAATAAACTAGCTACAACAATTAACTACAACTAACTTAACTAAATAAACTAGCTACAACAATTAACTACAACTAACTTAACTAATTAATTACTAACACTAACACTAACACTAACTCATCTAACTAAATTAACTAAATTTCCATTCATAGTTCCAAATAGTAATAATGTAACAAAATCCTCCAAATAAATCTGCAGAGTCGTTAGCTAAGGGTTTCAATCTATACATTAACTCTATCTACTTTAATCTCTTTAACTAAAATTAGGAACTCATGAATCCAACCGAAAAAGAGCCAGAATGCTGCTTACCTAGCTGCAAACGAGCTGAAAATCAAAATTTTTTTTGGTTAGCTTGGCAGGCGTTAGCTTGATCGGAGCTGGGGCAGACAGTGGCAGGTGAAGTTGCTAGAAGGGACGGAAGAGCTCAAATGGCCGATCCTAGGTGGTCGGAGGCGTGCTGAAGCAGTGGCAGAGCGGTGGCGCGACAGATCCACTGAGGCGCGATGCTTGCTTGATCAACGCCAGAAGGAGGCCGGGCCTGCTCGTGCCGCGCGATCTGGTCCAAGGAGCTGGTGAAGTCGCTGACGGAGCTGCTGCGACGTCGAGCTGCAGCGAGGAGCGACAGCGGAGTGGCGGTAGCGCGCAGCTCTGCTGCTCTGTCCCTGTCTCGCCAAAAATGCAGGTGCACTGAAGAAGAAAGAAAGAAAAGAAAGGAAAGAAGAAGAAGAAGAAGAAGAAGAAGAAGAAAGAGAAGGAGGAGAAGGTGGCGGAGGTGAAGTCGCCGGTGGTCAAGAAACGCAGGAACGGGGGGAGGGGGAGTGAAGTGTGCTAAAAAAAATAGAGGAAAAAAAGAAATTTCTAGATGGTTTGGGTCGAACCGGTTCGATTCGGTTCGATTCGGCCCCAATCCTCGATTTTCGATTGGTTTACGGCTTTTCCAATCGGTTTTTGATTCGATTTCTCACAGTGCTCGTACTAAAATATTACTATGAATTTTCCAGGCTGTCGGTTTATTAAATTTAAATGAAAAATCTTTAAAAATAAAAATTCGGGTTATTTCAAATTAGTTTTTGAACTTGTTATTATTTTTGTTCATTACTTTCACAGAGTTAGTTTTTATGCATCAACTACGTATACGCTGATCTTAAGATATTTACAATTAGTTTTTGTAGTTTGGAGTATATATTGAAAACTGAAAACTCTTAAGTACACATCGCATTTGCATATTTCTTTTATATTTCTTTTTCGATTAACTTGAATAAAATGTAAAATATTATATAATAAAAAGAAAATCCTATAATATTTATAATCTGTATATTTGAAATGACACTTGCTTTAAGTAGTTTGAAATCCATTACATCTAAACCTTTGAAACTTATTATAGATTTTGTTTAAATTCAAATACATAAATATTTAACAATTCAAACAATAAATCTATATTATATTCTATCAAAGCAGACTTTGAAACTTGAACGAAGTGGTTGCAGACTTTGAAATGGTCTACTAAAGTAGCTATCAAAGCAGTTAATTTTGTAATAAATTCGCTTCCGAGTTGGTGAGGTAGTTAAAAAAATTCATCATTCAAACTCATTCAATTTCTGGTGGTTGTGCAGTTGGTAATTATTTTTATTTAAGATGAGGGGAATGGATGTGATTTCAATTTAATTTTTCTTAGTTATTAATTGATTGTAAATATCTGTATTTTTGAAGAGTGATTAAAGAACATAAGTCAGAAACACGTGGTTTTTGGATTGTTGCCTTAGTAAGTTAAGTCTCAATCAATTGCTATCATTTTTTTTATTTCTCCAACGGTAGAATTTGTGACCTTTTGCTTTTTACTTGTTTAGTTTGTTTGGGACCTTTTGCAATCATGTGTATTCTCAACCTCAACCTTCTCCCCTATATTAGGCCAAATTTTTAAAATATCTCTTTAAATGGAATATTCAATTTCCAATTACAAAAAAAAAAAAAAAAAAAAAAAAAAAAAAAAAAAAGACTATATTTGTTCATAGACCATATATAAACTTTCAAAATATGAAATTTTTTGAAGATTTGACATTGACCAACTTTTAATTTTCTTCATAAAGTAAAAACTTGCAGTTGAATTCAAATGTCTGCCCTCATTCAACCTTATAAGAGCTTTGAATCCAACTTGCGAATTTCATTTGTGTACAATTTTTATGGGTTGACGTAGTGCCGGATCTACAGATAAGAACAAAAGGAAAAAGGAAGTTTTTGTGGGCTGGGCCTCAAAATGGATCAAGTTAATTATAGTAGCTAGGCCATTAAAATCAAATCACTTTCTCTTGGTCTACTGTAGAATATACAGTTATTATATTGATGATGCCTGAATTTTCTTTTTTTTTTTTTTCTACTTAGATGTACAAATGGAAAATATTTATAATTAAGCGTGAAATAGTATTTTGGTACAATTAAGTGCGTTTAACTGGAAGTTCCCACCTGAAAATCAAAATTAGCTATTTTTTTTTATTAGTTAAAAAAAGATATAAACAATAAAAAATAATAAAAATTGAATGGATATTTAATATTTTGATATCATTCATTGTGTAAAATGAGTTATATTAAATTTTCAGACAAATAATACGGTCAAATGCACTTGATTCCAATGTTTTCAATAATTCATATCTTTAATTGTTATTTTTCTCTTAATTTTATTCGGCAAACAAACGCATGCTAGTAGATTAATTGCTAGAATTGTCAATCACAATCGCTTAAGGTAACAATAATACTAATAATAATAATAACAACAACAATAACAATAACAATAATACTAATAATCATAATAATAATAACAATCACAATAATAATAATAATAACATTAATAATAATATTAATAACAACAACAATAATACTAATAATACTAATACTACTACTAATAATAATAATAATAATAATAATAATAAGAACAGTAGTAATAATTATAATAATAATAATAATAATAACAATCACAATAATAATATTAATAATATTAATAATAATAATAATAATAATAACAACAACAATAATACTAATAATTATAATAATAATAAGAACAGTAATAATAATAAAAATAATAATAATTTTGACTCCCCTAAAAAAATTCTAATCGCAACTCAACCATATACAAAATAAATTAATCGCAACCATATACAAAATTCTAACAACAATATACAAAATCAACCATAAATTAATATAATAAAAAACAAATAAATTCGAAAAAAAAATTTTGAAAAATTAATCGCAAAATAAAACTAACCTCAGAATGTTTCGAAACAGAGTGACCGGAGTGCAAAGGGAGCGGGGCTGGCGGCGTCAGGCGAGCTGGAACGATGTCAGGAAGGGCCGAAGCGGCGCTGCGGACGGAGGAGAGGAGAGGAGAAGGAGAAGAGAGAAAGAAGAAGAAAGAAAAAAGAGAGGGCGCGGCGTTTAAAGCCCTAATTTTTGCGACCGACACATCGGTCGCAAATTTTATAACCATCGGTCGCAATTTTTAATGAGCCGACGTCGTTTGACTAGGCACAAAATTTGCGACCGATTTGCGACTAAATATATCGGTCGCAAAAAATCAGTCGCAATTTAGTCTCCAATCGGTCTCAGAACTTTGCCCCATTTTTTACACGCGAAATTTTGCGACAGAAAACCACTTAGTCGCACATCGGTCTCAAAATCGGTCGCAAATTCGTAGTACACAAGTCGCAAATCATTAACCATTTCGCGGGAATTTTCAGCGCCAAAATTTGCGATCGATGGATTATACGTCGCAAATCGGTCGCAAAATTGCGACCGATTTAAGTCGGTCGCAAAAATCGATCGCAATTGAGCGTTTTTTTTGTAGTGTTAGTTCTAAACTCTTAATTTTAGAACTCTGTGAGTATGTTCTAAAATGCTTTCTATATTTGAGATTAAAAAACATATTATGTGGTATGTTTTAAAATTCTATTATGTGTGACTTTGAAAAAATTTTTCATGTTTAGAAGAGCAATATAAGGTTCTGATGTGGATTTCTAATATTTCGTATTTTTAATTATGTTATTTTTATTTATTTCATCTTATTTTGTTTCTTTGTTTTATTTTCTTTTATTTCATTTATTTTTTTACGGTATTTTTTTGTGTTATTTCTTTTATTTTATTCTTTTTCTTAGTTTTCTTTTTAAATTGGTAATGGAATCAAGTTTAGAAAAAGAAAAAGAAGATTCTTTAGAAAAAGAAAAAGCTGAGAAAGACAAAACAGAAAAGGAAACATTAAGTTTAGAAGAAGAAGAAGCTGATAGTAAGAAGAAGAAAGGGGGAAATAGAGTTCATGGAAGAAAACCTCCTCTGCATCCCTTTTCTAAACAATATGAGAATCCAACTGAAACTTCACCTGCTCAGAATCTCGGGAGTTCAAAAAGACTCAGAACTGATTCTAAACCTCTTTGATTTCTTTCTAAACTACTCTCTGACTGTGTTTCTATTTTGTTTTGCGAACAATTTTCTGTTATTTGCTCTGATTTTTATTTATGTCTGTAATTTGCTTAGAATTTTCTCACTTTTTTTTTTCTATCTCTATTTTGCTATGATTTACTAACCCTTTTCTATGATGACAAAAAGGGGGAGAACACAGTACACTTGATGCTTGAGTACTTGGAGGAGAACATAATATATTTATTTAAGTACTTAATCTCTTTGCTTATCATGTTCTAATCTGTGATATTTTTATTATAATGGGGAGACCACAGTACACTTGATGCTTGAGTACTTGAAGGAGAACATAGTATATTTATTTAAGTACTTAATCTATTTGCTTATCATGTTCTAATCTGTGATATTTTTGTTCTAATGTTTTGTTTCTATTTGAACAGAATATGCTTTGTATGCTTTGATTGTTAGATCCTAAAACTTATTTTCAATTCTAATGTATGCTTTGATTAAAAGACTTAGAACTTTGTTTTAATTCTAATGTCAGTTTTTAAATCTGTATTCTGTTCTAATCCCCACAGATATTGTATTGCACTTATTCAGGGGGAGTTTTATAGAAGTTCTAATCCTGCTTCATGATAAATCTGTTATGTTTAGAACTTGTATTTTGTTGACATGCATAAATTTAGGGGGAGCACATGATTTTATATTTGATAAATTTATTGGTTTTGCCATCATTAAAAAGGGGGAGATTGTTGGCGCAAGGGTCAATTTTATCTTGAGATTTTGATGATTATACAAAACAAATAAATTTAATATTCTTGTATGTGCTAATATTATTTTATATAGATTTTTAAAATATGAAAATTATTGAAGAAATGAAGTTCCGACAACCCAAGATTTTTATTTGAAGACCATGAAGATTAATGAAGATATTTTCTATTGGTTAGTATTATAATAAGTCTTAGGCAATTATTGTAGGATAGAGAGTAAATAATTTTATAAGCACAAATCTATTTTATCTCTCTCTCAAAATTGTTTTGAAATATTTTTGAATAAATTTATTAAGAGTATATAGCCAAAATCTTTACTCTTCACGTTTTCCCATCTAAAATATCTTTGGAGTAAATAGTCTTGGTGGCTATTAAATGAAATTCTGGAAAAAGCAGTTTCTGATCTAAAAAGCAGTTTCTAATTTAATACAGTTGTCTGTTTCTAATACAGCTGGCTTTTTCTACTGTTAAAATTACACTGTTTTCTAAACTAATCCTTTCACCTCCAAACCTTGCATGTGTGAGTATTAAAAGTGGTCTGACAGCCCTTTTAATTACAGCCCATGCATTGTCTCTTTAGTTTAAGAATGTTAGAAACTTCATTGCTCATTAAAGCAATAATCTCAACGTTAACTTCTAAAGAGAATATCATCTTTTCATATAAAAACAATTTCCTCTTGTGAAAAAAACGGGTTTTTGCAAAAGAGTATGAGTTCATTATTCAAAGTTTAAATCTCTCTAAGCTCTCTCTTCAATCCCCCTATTTCTTTTCGTCTTTTTGCTTCAAGAAAAATTTTTAAGAGAAAAGAAAATTTATTAACAACATTTTCTGAAGAACAATTCTGATCTTTAAATCTGTTTTCTAAATTCATTTTTTGTTCTTTCTGTGCTTATATTTACATTTCTCTCTGTCTATGTAGATTCTGTAATCTGTTTTAGACAGGCTCTTTATTTGAAAAACTTTTGTGTAATAGCTTAGGTGAAAAGTTATGGTGTAATAGGTTATCAAGCGACCTTCTCCTTGTGTGAGATTCAAATGTCTTGATTTGAGTTTTTGTTCTCCGCAAAAACAGAAAGGGATGAGGTTGACTAGAACCTTTGGAAAATCTAGTGGGATAAATGTTAGATCTAGGTGTTGATCTATTTCCTTGTATTGTTGGTTTGTCTCTTACCCTTGAAAATAGATAATATAGTGGAGGATCTCAAGATGCGTCTTGGGGAGTGGATGTAGGCGAGTTAGTGCCGAACCACTATAAATCTCTGTGTTTATCTTCTTTTACTCTTTGAAGTTCTACTTGCTGATATTCTATTTACACAACTGTTAATCTGTTTAGAAATGCAAAGTTGTTAATGAGTTTCTGATCTTAATCGTGAATAAGCTTTATCTCTGTTGAACACTAGAACTCTGGATTTCTGTATTGTAATTATACCAAGTTCTAATATGTTCTTCTATATTTAGTGTAATTCACAATATGAATTATAATCAGTTTTCTAATCTTGCTTAAAGCTTTATGAACCAGTTCTAAAATGCAATAACTATTTTTAATAAAGTCTTTCTAAAATAGCAATAAGCTTTGTGAAGCTATTCTAATCGCAATAACTGTTCTTCACAGAGTCTTTCTAAAATTACTTAAGCTTTGTGAAGCTGTTCTAATCCCAATAGTGTTCTTCACAGAGTCTTTCTAAAATTGCTTAAGCTTTGTGAAGTAGTTCTAAATGCAATAACTATCATTCACAGAGTTATTCTAAAATTGCTTAAGCTTTGTGAAGTAAATCTAAATGCAATAATTGTTCTTCACAGAGTCTTTCTAATCTTGCAATAAGCTTTGTGAGGAAGTTCTAAACTTGATAACTAACTCTCACAAATGCTTTCTAATTCCACTCCAACAGAATTCTTATTTTTGTTTTTAAAAGTTAAATTTTTAGAAAACCCAATTCACCCCCCCCCCTCTTGGGTTGTGCCATACATAAACGGAACCCACAGTAATGAAAATCTTGAGATTATGCATTCTTTGTGTTTTTTATCTATCCTTTTATCCTTCCCCTTGCTTAGCTAAATTATACCCTAAAACCCATTATAACCTTAATAAAAACCTTTTGATCTTTTTAATTATGTGCAATTCGATTATGGAGAAGGGATGACTAGTTTTGCCTATGGGAATGTTGAATTTATATTATTAAAAACCTTATTTAAAGGTTAAATAAATTTTATGAAAATAATTCATATTCTATTTGTCATCGACTGAATAATTATTGGTGTAGAAAATCTTATTAACTTATGTTTAAATTAAGGAATGTGTTTTGTTGAGAATTGAATTTTTGCTAGAATATAATTAGCATAGAAAACACTTGATTTATTCTCATGTTAATAATTTTTTATATTTTTGAAATTGTGAATAATTATCTCCAACCATATTAAGCTAGCTTTGTTAGTTTGTTTAGCTTGTATTTTTCTTTAGTTTTTAGTTTTGTTGCTTGAGGACAAGTAATGGTTTAAGTTTGGGGAATTTTGATAAGTGTTATTTTTATAGTATTTTTAATGTAATTTTTATTAGGATTTTTAGTACTTTTAATTACTTTACTTAGTTTTTATATAGTTTTATTATGTTTTTGTGTAAAGCTTCCTTGAATCATATTTCACTTGATCTTGAGGAATTTTGCAGGATTTTTATATAAAACCAGCTTATTTCCTATCTAGACGTTGGGAGAGTCCTAACTAGGAAGAAATACAAAACCTAAATAGTTTCCTATCTCCAAAAGATTTCTTACTCAATAAAGATTCACTTTCCTAAACGAATACGAAGATATTCTAGAAAGTCTATATAAAGACAGAGACTATCCAATAGTAGATCCTCCATTCATTGCATATTCCATCTCTTGTTCTATTATTTTCTACATAGTTCTCTCTCTCCCTCCAAGACTTCAAGCATTCAAGTTGGCGTCAAGATTCAAGGAAGCAGTTCAAGCCTATCTTTGACTAGTTTTTATTTCTAAACTCTCTTTTTGTTTATTATTCTTTATGGGATTATTTACAAGTTTAATTGAGTTTTATTTAATTATTATGTTGAACTAAAACTCTCATACTAGGGATTTGATGTAGCTTAATTTTGATTCCAATTTATAATATTATATTTGCTTTTCCTTGTTCATGATATAATTTATTATTGAACTTAATGCTTCCAAACAGAGTTTCTCCCATAGATTGATTTATTTCATTAATCACTATCGGGAGAAAGGTTTTTTATATGAATAGGGTAATAAATTACATGAGAATAATAACTTGATGCGGAAGCTATAAGGTTTGACTCATGGGGGTTTTCATAAGTTAATGACCTTAGGTTATGAATTCATAAACAAACCATAAAACTTAATGATTTAATTCATGTTTGATTGCGCTATTGGAAGATAGGTAATTAAACTGGGTTACAATAGCTAATAATACATCAGTAGAGCTTGTTAGTGATTTTAGGGTTGTTTCCCCTACATAAACAATTAAAATTGATTACCAAACTAATAGAATAAATTGTATAGAATTAAGTGAAGTCGAAATCCCTAGTAGCTTTAAATCCTTGATTTCTTTTCGTCAAATACTGTTGCTTGAATTTCTTTTTGTTCTCTTTTATTTGTTTAATTTAATTTTTTTTAAAATAATCCCCCTTATTGCTGTTTAAATAATAATAGGTTAACATAATTTTGGTACTTGGTAAACAATCCCTATGGATACGATACTCTACTCATTCTATATTACATGTTGCGATTGCGTACACTTGCGAAAACCACTATCATTGACCTCAAGTGTAGCTTTCTAGCTTTCGGTCCTATCTCACCTTGATTCGTGTAGTCCAAGGCTTATTTTAACTTTGATTTTGGCCCCTAATATATTGTTGGAACTAAATGTCTAGTTTCTATCAAACTTGAATAATCTAAAAATCTAATTTCTAGCTCAAGATATGATTGAAATAGTGGAGCAAGGTCACCTTTTGAGTTTTCTACGTGTAGAGTGAATTTGTGTTCGTAGTTCGGAGCCATTTCAATTCATATTTTGGCTCATAATACACCGCCGAAAAGTTATTTCTATCTAGTTTCTAATCATATAAAGTTTGTGCCAAAATTTCTTATGTGGGAAAAGTTCTCACAAAGGAGTGAGCAAAGGTCGCTTTGTCCATTAGGCTAACCTTCGATTTTTTACAGGTTTGCTACCGAGTTGAACCGCAACTTTTGTGATTGATTTTATTGATATAAAGGTGTGAAAAACATATGTTCATAGGAGTATATTGCAGTTTGAAACCAACTGTATAATTATGTTATTAGATATCTTTGATTTTACTAGTTATCTTTCTCATGAGGAAATTTAATTTTTCATTGTTGTTGCTTATTATTATTATTATTATTATTATTATAAAAAGTTTAATTTTCATATTATTATTGAAATATATTTATAGTTTGTGAAAATATTGTATAATTACGTTACTAAGTTTTTTTTTTTTTTTTTTGGTAATTCCTCTAAGTAGTTGTATTTATTTAAAATATTTTTATTATTTGTCATTTATTTGACCCGCAGGTTTATGTTCAACTCATACCCATTTATAACCTGCATGTTTACGCATTTAATGGGTCAAGTTAAGTCAAAAAAAGTCACATGTACGATACTTTAAATCAATAAAACCAACCCAAGTTCAACCCTGAAAAAAGGTCATCTTTAACTTTTGGGTTTAAGTGCGATTTTTTACTTATTTGTTATCTATTTCTTGTGGCTAGTTTGCGATAATTTGTGTGTTAAGTATATTCACAGGTTAAATCTTCAAAATAAGGAGACAAGTTGTGATATCACTTGTTGTCCATTATAGCAACAAAAGGGGGGTTGAATTGGATTACTTAAAAAAATTATAGAAAGCTTAGCAAATTAAACGGCAATTTAAAGCAAGAATATAATGAAGAATGAAAGAAAAGATGAGACACAAGGAATTTATAAAGGTTATGTTCTCCCAAACCTACATCCTCTCCTCAAAGCTCTCGTCGAGAGTTCTCATCCACTAACAACTTCTTTTTAGGTGAACAAAAACTCTTACAATCTCTCTATCTAATGCGACCTTTGAGTTGTATAAACTCAAATACTTGAATATATAATAAAACATTTACAATTAATTCCTCAATCAACAAATAGAACAAGATTCATTCTTTTGATCTCTAACAATAACTAATCCTATAACAAAAAAGAATTACAAGCAATTAAATGAAGTAGCTCAATTGTTAGAGAGAGGAGTGAAAATGATTATAGCACAATAAATCTCAATAGAAACTAATGTTATAAATCTATCTAAGTTGGAATAAAGACCAATTTGACTCTTAAATTTGTTAAACGGGATAAAAAAAAGTCATATTTGACTTTTCAGTAAATTTAACCCTTAAACTTATTTAAAACGATTAAAAATATCAAATTTAGTATTTTGCATCAATTTAGTCCTAATTATTCATTTTACTCACAATGTAAGAATTCTTGTATAAACATTAATTAAAACTATAGTTCGAGTCGAATTGAACAATTTATTAAAAATTAATTAAATATATAATAGAGAAAAATTATACATGAAGTATATTGCATCGTTCTTTGCCTTTGACTGATGATTTTGAGTTACAATAAATATGTATTAATTTAAACATTTTAAAGATGACCTTTATTACTAGGTTATTGCATATGACATCCACATATTTCTCATGATGAATAGATTAAATTATACTATATATTTTGTAATTTACTATGTTAGAAGAAATGATGTTTTTTTATGGACTTTAAATTTCCATCCATAAGTGAAGGAAAAGTTTGATCTGGATGTTTTTTGTGCAGAACAAAAAGGGATAAAAGTCAATCTTATTAAATTAAATCAATTCATTAATTTGTAAAAATCAAAATAAGTTCATGGACTAAATTGGCCTTGAATGTGAAATCTAACATTTTCAATCATTTTAGATAAATTCAAAAGCTAAATTTGCCTAAAAGGTCAAATATGACTTTTTGATCCCCCTAAACAAGTCCTTACAGTTAATTCCTCACTCAACAAATACAACAATTACTCACTCTTGATCTCTAACCAACAATAATCCCACAACAAAAAAGGATTGCAGCAATTAAATGAAGTAGCTCAATCTTTAGAGAGAGGAGGGAAAATAATGATAGCACAATATATCTCAATATAATATTGCTATAAATTTATCTAAGTTATACACGATACTCATAGTAAAAACTCAAAATAGTCATTTGAGGTGCATTAAATGCAAAACAAATGTTCCTTAACTTAAAAGCTCTGTTGAAATCTTTGTGATTAAAGTAAATATTGTATTTCCTAGTTTAGGTTTATTCCTAATTAGTGTAAAGATTGTGTTTCCTAGTTTAGGTTTATATCTAGTTTAGATTTATTCCTAATTAGTGTGAAGATTGTGTTTCCTAGTTTAGGTTTATTCCTATTTAGATTGCTTCCTATATTGGAACAATTTTTTGTATATATATATAGTGGAGTAGAGGTTGAAAAATATAACACAATTGAAAGAAATAAAACATATTATTTCCTTTAATTTCTACATGGTATCAAGGCCACTGTCGTGAATTTTTCGGCAACAGTTTCAGTTTGCAAAGTGGTCTGAGACCAACGCCTGCGGCTGTTTCTGGCAAGCTCCGTCCACGATTCTTTTTCCGCCGACCTCGACTCAATGTGGCGACTCAGACCTACTGGTTCTTCAACACCAGTTTTTTCCTTTTTGGGAATTTTTTCCCTTTCCACCACTGCTGCTGCCTTTTACCACTACTGCCTTTTTATCACTACTGTCGTTTAAATTTTTTTTTTTTTTTAAGATATGGTTGACGGAAAGAAGGTAGACATGGTTTTTCACTCAGAGAGCCCCTCACTTCAGATTAGTCTAGTGAAGTTAGATGGAACAAACTACCTGGCTTGGTCTCGGTCTTGTTTATTATTCATTGAAGCTAGAGGTTTGCAGGGATACCTTGATGGTGGAGCAACTAAACCAGTTTTGACAGATCCGATTTTTAACAAGTGGAAATCCGAGAATTCTCTTATTATGTCTTGGTTAATAAATTCCATGCAGCCAACTATTTCCCGAGGATATTTGCTTCTTGATACAGCTAAGAAGATATGAGATGCTGCTTCACAGACGTATTCACAAACTGGAAACTATGCTCAGAGGTATGAATTGCAACAGAAAGTTCATGAAACTAAGTAGGGAGATCTGACTATCGCTCAGTATTTTGCTGAACTTAGTGGGCTATGGCAGGAACTGGATTATTATCAAGACTTTCAAGCAAGATGTACTAATGATGCGACTCAAGTTCAGAAGTTGATTGAAGTAGAACGTGTGTATGATTTTCTGGCTGGCCTAAATAACGAGTATGATTAGATTCGAGTCCAAGTTCTTGGACGAGATCCTTTTCCATCCTTACGACAAGCATACTCATTTGTACAGCAAGAGGAGACTAGGAGGAACGCTATGGTTCATAGATCTACCATTGACAAACCAGGGTTGATTGCTAATTCTGCAAGAGAAAAGAGCAATTCTTCGGATAGAGATCAATTATTTTGTGACTATTGCGGTAAGAACAGGCACACTAAGGAGTTCTGTTGAAAATTATATGGACGCCCAACTAAGGGGCATGGAGGAAAGCGAGTCAATTCTTCTAGACCACAGGCACACATATCTGATAGTGGAGCTTTATCTGAGGAACCATCTACTACTGGAAGCTTTTCTGATAAGGAGATTCAGTCCCTGAAACGATTGTTGTCACAGCTTGATTCGTCCTCAACCCAGACTGCAGCCTCTAATTTTATTAATTCAGGTAATGCTTTCCTTACCTTTCTTGCAAAAATTGCAAAACCCTCTTGGGTTATAGATTCAGGAGCAAATAAACATACAACAGGCTCTAAAAAACATTTCTCACATATTCCAAGTATCAAGGCACAGACAAAATTCGCATTGCGGATGACTCCTTAGTACCAATTGCTGGCACAGGTTCTATTAACTGTACTACCAATATTAAACTCTCCCATGTTCTTCATGTTCCTAGATTTCCTATTAATCTGTTATCTGTTAGCTTAATCACGAAAGCACTTAATTGCAAAGTAACTTTTTACCCTACTCATTGTATATTTCAAGAACTGAATACGGGTAGAACGATTGGCAGTGGTAGCTTACGTGATGGACTGTATCTGTTGGATGACGTTTGTCATTTTTCAAATTTGGGTACTAGTCAAGCTTTGTTAGGAACTTCTAGAAATCCTTCCCATGAAGTTATTCAATGGCATAGGAGATTAGGACATCCCTCTTTTTCTATTTTAGGACGTTTATTTCCCACTTTGTTTGCTAAATGTGATTTTAATTCATTAGTATGTGATGCTTGTGAACTTGCCAAACACACCAGGCATTCTTATTCTCCAATTAATAATAATAATTTGATTCCTTTTGCTACTATTCATTCTGACGTTTGGGGTCCTATTAAAACTGTCTCTCTTTCTGGTTATAGATGGTTTTTGACCTTTATTGATTGTTGTACTAGATTGACTTGGGTTTATTTGATTAAAACAAAAAATGAAGTTTTTTCGTGTTTTCAAGACTTTCATAAAATGATTTGTACTCAATTTGATGCGCATGTAAAATCCTAAGAACTGATAATGGTACTGAATACATGAATGCAATTTTTCGTACCTATTAGATTCTAATGGTATTATACATCAGACTAGTTGTGTCAATACTAGTGCCCAAAATGGAGTAGCGGAAAGGAAAAATAGACATTTACTGGAAGTAGCTAGGTCCCTTATGTTCACTATGAATCTTCCCAAACCATATTGGGGGGATGCTATTTTGACTGCTGCTTACCTTATCAATTGTATGGCTCTTCGTAATTTAAATTTTAAAACTCCATTAGAGGTTCTTCAAGGAAAAAACTCTTATATTGTACCTTCTAAAGTCTTTGGTTGTGTTTGCTTTGTTCATCATAATGGTCTAAGCAAATTAGATCCTAGAGCTTTGAAGTGTGTGTTTGTTGGTTACTCTACTACTCAAAAAGGATACAAGTGTTATCATCCTTCTTCTAGGAAATACTTTGTGAGTATGGATGGTACCTTTCGGGAGTTTGAATCTTATTTTCCTTCCCAGTCACCTCTTCAAGGGGAGAAATATCAAATGGAAGAGGTGATGGATGACATTTCTTTCCAGGGGGACTTTCCTGTAGACATATATAGTAAGAGAGAGCAACCACCCAAATCTCTAGGAAGATTGGATAGACCTGATTTGAAAACCTACACACGGCAGACTAATACAGATACAACCATGGAGCATGAGACCTCTGATCAACCGTCCTCTCCAATTTCAGTCCCTGAAGATACAGACGAACAAGAACTTGGTGAGTCTTCTTTAATTCCTGTTGATTCTAATCCTAATCTTGATTCCAATCCTTCTGACAATGACCTTGATATTCCTATTGCTCTTAGAAAAGGAGTTAGAACATGCACTAAACATCCCATCTCCAATTTTCTCTCCTATAATGCTCTATCCCCTTCCTATAGAGCCTTTGTTTTATCTGTTTCTTCTATTTCCATACCACAGGATTGGCAAGAGGCATTACATGACTCAAAATGGAAGGCTGCAATGGTTGAGGAGATGAGAGCTTTGGCAAAAAATAAGACATGGGATATTGTAGCTCCTCCACCAGGAAAGATGCCAGTTGGATGTAAATGGGTGTTCACAGTTAAACATAGGGCAGATGGTTCAATTGAGAGGTACAAGGCTAGATTGGTAGCCAGAGGATTCAGTCAGACCTATGGAGTTGATTATCAAGAAACATTTGCCCCTGTAGCCAAGATGAACACAATAAGAATTTTATTGTCTTGTGCAGTCAATCTTAACTGGGAGTTACATCAATTTTATGTTAAAAATGCTTTTCTACATGGTGATTTGAAAGAAGAGGTGTATATGGAGATTCCTCCTGGATTTGATGATGGCAGAACCAGAGGAAAAGTTTGCAAGCTGAAGAGTCATTATATGGGCTGAAACAATCACCAAGAGCATGGTTCAAAAGGTTTAGTAAAGCTATGCTTTCTTTTGGGAATATCCAGAGCGATGCTGATCATACTTTGTTCATTAAACATCACGAAGGTAAGATCACATTGCTTATTGTTTATGTTGATGATATAGTGATGACTGGAAATAATGAAGAAGAAATGACTCACTTGAGAAATTTGTTAGCTAGGGAGTTTGAGATTAAGGATTTGGGAAAGTTGAGATATTTCCTTGGGATAGAAGTTGCTAGGTCAGAAAAAAGGATTTTTATTTCTCAGAGAAAATACATCCTTGATCTCCTTAAAGAAACTGGTATGTTGGGATGTAAACCTGCAGAATCACCTATTGAAGCCAATCATAAGCTTCAAGCTGGAGTAGGAAGTTCAGTTGATGTTGGCAGATATCAGAGATTGGTCGGGAGGTTGATTTACCTTGCCCATACTAGACTAGATATTGCCTATGCTGTAAGTTTAGTAAGTCAGTACATGCATGACCCTCGGGAGTCTCATTTAGAAGCAGTGCATCGGATTCTAAGATATTTAAAATCAGCTCCAGGTAGAGGACTTTTATTTTCTAAACATGGCCATTTAACAATAACAGGCTATACAGATGCGGATTGGGTTGGTTCCCTTGATGACAGGAAATCAACCTCAGGTTATTGTATTTTTGTTGGAGGAAACCTGGTCACATGGAGAAGCAAGAAGCAAGCTGTTGTTGCAAGGTCTAGTGCAGAAGCTGAATATAGAGTTATGGCACAGGGAATCTGTGAACTTCTATGGTTGCGCAGATTAATGGAAGAGTTAAAGTTGGTTGAAACAACAAATATATCCTTATTTTGTGATAGTAAAGCACCATCAGTATCATGAACTATCCAGTCCAGCATGATCGAACTAAGCACATAAAGATTGATCGTCACTTTATAAAAGAGAAGATAGTTGAAGGCTTTATAAGTGTCTTCTATATAGCTTCAAAAGAGCAACCAGTTGATTTTTTCACAAAGGGTTTGCATAGCAAGTTGTTTCATCCTTTAGTTTGCAAGTTGGGCATGAGTAACATCCATGCACCAACTTGAGGAGGAGTGTTGAAATCTTTGTGATTAAAGTAAATATTGTGTTTTCTAGTTTAGTTTTATTTCTATTTAGATTGCTTCCTATTTTGGAACAATTTTTTGTTTATATATAGTGGAGTAGAGGTTGAAAATATAACACAATTGAAAGAAATAAAACATATTCTTTCCTTTAATTTCTACAAGCTCCTTACTTTGTATGTTAGAAAATCTATGCTGGGTGGCCAAAATGTGTAGACAATATTAGAACAAGTTTAAAAATGAATTTTATGCAGCCCAAAATGCCAAGATAAAAATAAACTTAATTTAGTTGGGTGGCCTAAAATTAAGTTTGGACATCCAAAGTCAACTTCTCTAACTTCAAAATCCCATAACTTTTGCTTGAAAACTTTGATTTTCAAAATGTTTGAAATGCGAAAACTAAATTTAAAAATCTTTTCAATGATATAAAAATTAAAAACTTTTTTTTTTCAATGTGATTATAATTTTAAAGGATTTACAGAACTAAATCTCAATTCAAAATTCCTTTGTCAAAAATTCTAAATTCTAAAAAACAACTTAGAAAATTTCTCAATTAAGATGGTTCACTCTAAAAGAATTTTTGAAATAAATGTCTTAAATTCATAAAAGAAATTCAATGAAAATTGTAGAATTGATTCAAATCAAATAATTAAGTGCAATAGACTTTAGGCTAAAATAATTATAAAAATCTAAAACATTATGTTTGACTTCTATTTTCTAAAATACTTGAATATTTAATATTTGATGCGATTTGCATTTATGTTCTTGGATTAACCTACTAATAATAAACACTTAAATAAAATTATTAGTAGCACACAATTTTTTATTATTATCAAAACATTGGGTAAAAAACCATTTTGTCCAACATATGGGGCATTATAAAGATCACCTTGACAAGACATGCCCTCATTGTTTGTTACAATAAGCATGCTTTCGATTTTCTGATTTTTGTTAAATGCAATCTTTCAAAACATAAAAGCTTGGCGCTTGAATATACCTCACCTAGCTATAAAACCAAGATACTTTCCAAAGGCCTTTATTTGTTTTCTATTCAAATGCTTCATAATAGCTTACTATAATTCAAAATAAGTGCATTCGCTAAATATTTTATGCTAGATTTTAGTTTTATTCACACTTTAATATGAAGCTTTGCAATATTCCTCCAAAAGTAATTAAAAGAGTTTTATTTTTTAAATGTCAACCTCGCAAAAAAAAATTGTATAATCTGCAAAAATAAAGCATGTCAATTTGGGGCAAGTTCTTGATAATTTCAAACCTTCGAAGGAGCCTTCCATGCACTTGGATTGTATCTAGCTACTAGAGCTTCTAAGGCTAAAAGAAATAATGTGGCAATATAGGAACTCCTTGTCTCAATCTCTGCTTTATACATAAGGCACTATTGGGATCTCATTTACCAAAAACTAAAATTTCACTATAGTCACACATTCCATTAGCATAGATGTAGATAAATTGTACTAATAATCACCTAACTTTATACTTAATTTCATAAATTTACATAATTAAATTTGTCATTTTTTAGTCAATGAACTTTGATTTTTGTTTCAATGGGAGGTCGTTTACCCGAATCCAGTATTTGAAAATACTCATTTGGTACTAAAAATAAAATATCATATTTTCTCCTAAAACACTAATTTAGAATCTATCTATTAATTTATTTACAAATGCATGAAACAAAGTTTTTAAAAAACCAAAAAAACAATCACTCTACCATTTGTACTTTGTAGTTTTTTTTTCTTTTTCTTATTAAACTCCTTCATAATCAAGAATTTTTTGTGAAATATATAATTTCAACTAATATATTACTATTTCGATTACCAGTTCTGATAAGTGAGCTCCTATAGAAACAAAAAACAAAGTTGTATGACTTTAATCAAACTTATAAAAATCATATGGCTATTAATGTAATTTACTTGCAAATACACCTATTTTTGATAAAATCACATTTGAGGAATGCCAACTTAACCAACCTTTACATGTAGCTAGATACTACTTGAATCCAGAAGTTTTTTATTCAAATTCAGATATTAATCTTGATGAGGAGGTTATGAAAGGATTATATACTTCAAGGAAAAAGGTTTATTTTCTCCTTAAACTTGGGCTAAAAGTTCAAAATGCTCATTTTTTAACTTTTTTAAAAAACTCCATAACTTTGTAAAATGGGTTCAGAAAACCCATCTGTTGGGAAAGTCAAGGCGCATGCATCTCTGAGATGAGGGTATGTGAGTGAGATAACAAAAATAAATATTTTAATAATTAAATTTAAAATATATCAACTAAAGGAACCTCTTTCTTTCTCTCTCTTCTCAAGAGATCATTCTATTTTGAACACTCCTTATCTCTCATTTTCTATCTAATCTCCAAAATTTTCTTAGCTTCAATGTTTCAACTTTAAAACCATAATTCTACATATCATTCTACCTTCAAATTTTTAATTTCTCGAAATTGCTCATTTTTCTCTCCATTATCCTAAATCTTTCTCATTCTCAACCTGATATCAATTTTCCAACTAACCATTAGAAATTTCATCCTTAAGTCAAAATTTATTGGTAGTTTTTGTTGTTTAATCATGATATATTTGTAAGTTGGTTGTCTCCTTTTTTTGCTTTTTTTATTTTCTTAAGTGCGGGATTTGGTATGGTTTCTAATTTTATTGTAGAGAAGAACAAAATTTACTGTTAGGGCTTGTGAAATTCATCTATGTCAAGCCTATTGTGTTGATTTTGTAACTATATTTGTAATTTACTGTTGGAGCTTCCTCACAACCACAACCTCGACCATAGTGTCGAGGAGATTAGTGCATTACGGGCTCGTGTCGATGTGCAGAAGAGACAACTTATAGAGCTTAGAGCATATATGATGCATTTGTACGGCTCGCACAAAGTTGGTACTTCCTTCGATCCTCTACCTGTTGCAGATCCACTGATTTCTACTATGCATCAGCCGCTATCTTCTCCTCTTCCTCCAGATACTGCAATCGATACTTTGGTCATTCATGTAGACACTACAACACATCCAGTGTACACCACACCAGATCATCCAGAGGACCAACATCATATATTTGATTTCGGACCATTTTAGTTATCTGTAGTTTTTTCATATTATGTATGTATATTGCAATTACAGTGCTCTTTTTGAATTGACTATCATTGATAATGATGATGCTTTTAATATATATATATTGCTTTTAACAGTGAAAAAAAATTATTTTTTTATTTTTAAAATATTTTTTCCCTATAATCATAATTTGCGACCAACCTGCGACTGAAGATCGATCAAATAATAACTGTTATAATCAAATTTGTGATTGATAACCAACCAATTAGCAACAAAAGGATCCAATTTATGACAGATTTAACGACCAATTTGCGACCACTTTTAGGCTAATTGTGACTGATTACTATTGCGACCAATTTGCAATAACCCTTCATCTAAAGATAATTACGTTGATTAGCGATCGATTATTAATAATTTGCGACCGAAGAATCAATCGCAAATCAATGACCGCTTGAAATTTTGGTCACAAAAAGATTTGTGATGAGTACTTTTGCGACACCTCACTGGTGGTCGTAAATCGGTCGCTAAACATATCCTATGACCGACTTCTTCCATTTAATGACCGATATTTCAATCACAATTCAACATTTTTTTGTAGTGTTCAAAATACTAGTTAAGTTTCTGGTTGTAGGAGCCGCAATAGTTTTTCATCACCATTTAAACACTACCTATCCCAAATGATGTTTTATATGGGTCAAATTTAATTGTTGTGTAGGAATATGACAATGGCATCCAAATTGATGACCTTGACCTAGATTCCAAGGTGAGCTTGATTTTTCTTTTATTTTTTTTTTCTTTTATTGTTTAATAATTATTTGTGCTTTTGTTATATAAAACAATGTTACTTTTCTTTAGTCTTCTTGATTCAAGTTAACCGGTAAACTTGTATACTCATGGTGTTATTTTCCACGTTATTGTCAGCAAAGCCAAATCTGCATAAATATGCATAGCAAAGTGGAGACTTTATCTCTCTTCAAAAAAATAATTTGATTTGTTTTATATCTTGATTGTGTGTGCTCCACCTTCTTTTCTAGGCACATAAATGGACTATTTTGGACTCTTTTTATAAGTAATGGATTTTTTTGGCCAAAAAGTTTTAAAATGGATATTTTAAATTTTTAATCCAAGTT
>NC_143161.1:24544747-24570134 GCF_041381405.1 Jatropha curcas
AATTCGACAGGTTTGAAAGTATAATGGGTTGGGTTGAACGGATCATTTTTATAATTCACAAATTGGGTTGAGTCACAAGTCAGGTAAAGCTGTAGACCCAACCCAACCCGTAAAAATATCATATACATGTGGGTATACAAGTATAGTTATGAATTATTTTAGTTAGTTTAATTCAGCTTATAAATTATTAAATTATTTAAATAATTCTCGCTAATGATGTTACTGATGAAGAAAAGGATAACTACATTCATCGTACTGATTGATTAGAACTTCCTCACAATACTTTATGCAGAAAATAGAAAGACTTTGCAAAGCACAGTTATTGATTAGAGCAGCATCACAATATCCTATATAATATGAAAAACTGCTTTATGAAAGAAAGCTATTAAGTTTAGAATTTCCTCATAAAGTTTAGATAAATATAAAAGACTATGTGAGAAACAATTATTGAAATCTGAACTGCATCACAAAGTTTCAATCAAGATTAGAAAACTGATTAGAAACCCAAATAGTGAAATATACTGAAAATAGAAGAACAGATTAGAACTTGGTTTTTTCACTATGCAGAAGTCCAGAGTTCTAATGGTCAGTAATAGATAAAGCTTATTTCAGTTTAGAACATCAAAACCTTTGACAACTTTAGCATTCTTAAAATATAGACAGAAGTGTAAATAAAATAGTATCAAGCAAAACTTCAGAAAATAAAAAGATCAACACAGTGATTTATAGTGGTTCGGCACTAACTCACCTACATCCACTCCCCAAGACTCATTTTGAGATCCTCAACTATGTTATCTCTTTTCAAGGGTAAGAAACAAACCAACAGTACAAGGCAATAGATCAACTCCTATATCTACCCTTTGTCCCACTAGATTTCCCAAAAGTTCTAGTTAACCTCAACCCTTTCTATTTTTTGGCAGAGAACAGAAACTCAATTCAAGACATTAGAATCTCTCTTACGGAGAAGGTCGCTTGATAACCTATTTGACAATAGCTTTTCATCTAAGCTATTATACAAATGTTTATCAAATAAAAGTCTGTCTACTAAAGATTACAGAATCTAAATAGATAGATAGAAATGCAAATATAAGCACGGGAAAAAAAGTTTTTAAGATTATAAAATCGTTTTAGAAATCAGAACTGTTTTTCAAAAGAAGTTGTTATAAAATTTCTTTTCTCTTTTAAAGATAAAACGTAAAGTATTAAGATGAAAATAAATAAGGGGTTAGAGAGTAAGTTTTGAGAGATAAAAGATATGATCAATGGACCAATACTCTTAAAACGAAAACTCTTTTCACCACATCTGTTAAAGACGAAATACCTTTTTATAGAGAGGGATGAGAATCCCGTATTTAAAAAGTGAAATCCCTTTTTGAAATCAGAATATTGACTTTCCATTTTTAAAAGATAAGGAAATCTTTATTACCAAATCTTTTGAGTCAATATTCTTTCTTTTTAGTGAATGAATAAAAGAAAATCTAACTTTACTTTAAAAACAAGATTTTCAAAAATAAGAAAAAAAATCTTTTTCAAAGTAAATATTTACCAAAAACGATTTGAGATAGAATCTCTTTTATTTAGGTAAGAAGACAAAGTCAAGATTTTGGATCTCTTTAAAAATTTTGTTTCCGAAAATGAAGAGCATAAAAATCTTATTTGATTTATTTTTATTACCAAAATCGTTTGAGAAAAAGTTTTTTTAATTTAGGTAAGTGAATAAATTTTGAACCTTTATGAAGATAATTTTCGAAAAATTAAAACAAGCTTTTTCTAAGATATTTATTACCAAAAATGATTGAGACAAGATCTCTTCCATTTTAGGTAAGATAATCAAGGAACGAAAAAAAAAACTTTTGATTTTTAAAGAGTTATTTTCGAAAAACCCTTTTGATAAAGAGAGAAGAAATTAATTTTGTGCTTATAAATGGATGTTCTCTCTATCCTACAATGAATCCTAAAAATCTAACCACTAAGGTCTTCAATAGCCTTCACAATCCTTGAATTTGTAGGACTTTGCCTTGTTTATTTATTACCTTCCATATATAATCTGCATAAAAATATTATTAGCATGAATAATATAATTTAAATTTATTTGTTTTACTTTAATCATCAAAATCTCGAGATAAATATTTGAACCTTGAACCAACATTCTCCCCCTTTTTGATGATGACAAAACCAATAAATTTATCAAACATAAAACATGTGCTCCCCCTAAATTTATGCATGTCAATAAAATATAAGTTCTAAACATGACATATGTACTATCATGAAGCAGGTTTAGAGCATGTATAAAACTCCTCCTGAGTTAGTACAGTAAAACATCTATGGGAACTTAGAACAGAAAGTAATTTTAGAAACTGATATTAGAACATGCAAATAGAAAGGAAAATTTTAAGTTCTAATAATCAGAGCATATAATCAGAGCAATAAGAATAGAATAAAAACTGACTTTAGACATAGAACGGAAATCTTAAGTCTAACCTGCAAAGCATACGTTAGAACAAGAATCTAAGTTCTAAAAGCTAACCAATGAGTTCATCATGTAAAACATATAGCTCACAAAATAACACAGATTAGAAAATACTAAGTAATAAGATGTAAGCACTAAAGTTACCATATATTAGCAGAGTACTTAACCATCAAAATATCCTATGTTCTCCTTTTTGCCATCATACAAGAGGGTTAGTAAAGATCAGAGAAAAAATAAATAAATAAATTGTTCGCAAATTATAGACAGATAAAGTAAAAAAAACAAATCAGAGGGATTTCGGGTCAGTTCTAAGCCTCTTAGAACTTTTGAGATTTTGAGCAGGAGCGGTTTCAGTAGAACTTTCTGGACGCTTAGAAGAAGGGTGTAGTGGAGGCTTTCTGCCATGAACTTTGTGTTTGCCAGTAGTGTGCTTTACTCTCTTTGGTTTTTCTGAGGCAAGAGTGTAGGGTGTTCCCTTGACTTTCAGAGTTGCTAGCCTTCTCTCATTAATATTCTTCATTCTTTCTAAAGATTCAATGAGGGACTGATTATGCTCAATCACAGCTTTGCTTTGTTTTGTTGCCTCATCAAGTTCCCTATTATGTTCTTCTACAAGCTCTTTTTCCATTCTACCCTATGCTTCTTTACTCCTTTGTGCTGATAAAAGTTCAAATTCTTTTTCTACCTTAGCCTCAGTTTCCTTTTCTTCTTCACTCAATTCCAATTTTTCTGTTTCTGCATTACTGGCTTCCTTTATCTCCACTGTCTTTTCTTTCTCAAACTTTTCAGAATCCTTTTTCTCTTCAGTTTTAACTTCAACTTTCTCCTTTTCTTTTTCTATTTCCCTTTCTGATTCTGTCTCAACCTCAGCCACTATCTCCTTTTCTTCCTCTGTTTCTTCCTTCTCTTCTTCTTCCAATTTCTCTTCTTTTTCTTTCTTATCTGCTTCTTCTAACTTAACTTTCCCTTTTCTTATTTTCTTTTCTTTTTCTCAGCTTCTTCTTTTTCTTTCTTTTCTTCAATTTCTTTTTCTTTTTCCTCATCTCCTTCTTCATCTTTCAGTTTTAAAGACCCACTGTCTAGCTTTGAAACACTGTGACCCTCACTCTCGTTTAACTTAACTTCTAAAAATTCAAACATAGGTGTGAGCACCATGCCATAGGGTAGTTTCTTTGGGCTATTCTGCATTTTATCAAAGATAGTGTGACAAAGGTTGAAGGATTTCTTCTCAGTTATGTGCCACATTATGCACATCTCAACCTGATTCACATAAGTGAGTGATGCACTTTTTGGATAAATGTAGTGATGCACTTTTTGGATAAATGTAGTGCATAATCAATTTATACAACCACTTCATACTGTGCGTTAGGTTTGAACATTAATAACACCCTGTTTATCTGCAGAACCTTTCTTTACAATTTTCTTAATAAATTCTTCCTTTTTGTATCCACTAGCCCTAGAAATATCTTTAATTTTTGTTACCCTAGACCCAGTGTTTGGCAAATTAAAGATCTTGCTCAAGTCAGCATAAGACAACGCTTTAATTTCTCCTTCAAGTTTTACAGAAATTGATTCTGACCCACTAATTTTAAGAGAACCGTAAAACTCCTTAACCATATTCTCATAACATGGTCTGTTCAAGGATAAAAAATCCATCCAACCTTGGAACTCAAAGAGTTCCCTGAAGTTGAACTCATCCTTCCCGAAGAACTTTCAGTCTATTACATAAGAACGCATAAGAGGGTATGGAGAAAGAACAGATTTACCTTTGGCGTCAGAACTAGCGACTTGTTTCTTTGATTTTCTGTTTCTGCTTTTCTTTCTTCCATTCCTCAACAGATTTCTTCTGTTTCGACTCCTTCTGTTCATACTTCTTTGATAACCTTTTGAGAAGTTGAAGTTCTTGTTCCGTCAGGGAGTCTAAGGAAGAAGAGGTAGAACTCAATCCGGCCATTGTTAGGGTTTTGAAGCAGAGAACGATTTAGGGTTTTGTTGCAAGAGGGCAAGAGAAAAGACAGACTAGTATTTAGTAAGGAAGCAAAAACGATTTAAGTTGAGAAATAATCTTTAGGAAAGAAAGAAACAAAGAGAAAAATAAAAAAATAAAAGCAATTTTAGGGAAATTCAAACTGACTCAAATAATTTTTTAACAAATAGTACTGCCAAAACTTAAATAAAGCGAAGACATAAATACACAAAATAAAATAAAATAAATTGACTATTTTTAAATTTTATGTAAAAGTAGAATATGATAATGACATTAGAAAGTCATATCAGAGCAATATGCATTTCTTTTAGACAAAAACATTTTTCAGAATCACACAGAATATAATAAAAAAATATAACAGAGCCAGTCTTTCACTTTCAAATATAGAAAGCAGTTTAGAACATACCTACAGAGTTCTAAAGTTAAGAGTTTAGAACTAACATATCGAGTTCTCTTCTAATTAAGCAGAATTGACTTTCATTTAAAAGTTTAGTAAAGATATATGCCAATTGCTTTTCTGTAGGAATGAACTCAATCACTATATCTTCTTTTTGAACATGATCACGTATGAAGTGATGTCTGAGTTCTATGTGCTTGGTTCTAGAATGTTGGACTTGATTCTTAGATAGATTGATGACACTTATGTTGTCACATTTAATTGGCACTCTTTCTAATTTCAAACCATAGTCTGCCAATTGTTGCATCCATAGAACTTGTGCAACATAGCTTCCAGTAGCAATATATTTTGCTTCTGCAGTAGAAAGAGAAATTGATGTCTGTTTCTTGCTAAACCATGAAACAAGGGCGCTACCTAGAAACTGGCAAGTTCCAGGCGTGCTTTTTCTATCTATTCTGCTTCCTGCAAAATCAGAATCACTATACCCAACAAGATTAAATGTATCACCTTTAGAATGCCACAGACCCAGATTAAAAGTTCCACAAAGATATCTTAGAATTCTTTTTATAGCAATTAAATGTGACTCTTTGGGACACGACGTAAATCTAGCACATAAACAAACACTAAAATGAATGTCAAGTCTGCTTGAAGTTAGATATAGTAAAGAACCAATCATACTTCTAAACAATTTGATGTCCACATCCTTACCTTTTTCATCTTTTTCTAATTTTGAGGATGGACTCATTGGTGTACTACATACCTTAGCATTTTCCATCTTGAATCGTTTCAACAATTCTCTCGTATATTTTCCTTGGTTTATGAAAATTCCATTTTCACATTGTTTGATTTGAAGTCCAAGGAAGAAGTTTAATTCTCCCATCATGCTCATTTCAAACTCACCCTGCATAATCTTAGACAATTCCTTACAAAAAAGATCATTAGTAGAACCAAAGATTAAATTATCAACATAGATTTGTACAACTAGAATATCAAGCACTTTATTTTTGATAAACAGTGTTGTATCAACCTTTCCTCTAGAAAAATCATTTTCTAATAAAAACTTACTTAATCTTTCATACCAAGCTCTAGGAGCTTGTTTCAAACCATATAGAGCTTTTGTAAGTTTGTAAACATGATTTAGTTTATCATATACTTCAAAGCCAAGGGGTTGTTCTACATACACTTCTTCATTTAGAAAGCCATTTAGAAAAGCACTTTTCACATCCATTTGATATAACATGAAGTTTTTAAAGCATGCAAATGCACAAAGCATTCTAATGGCCTCAAATCTAGCAACCGGAGCAAAGGTCTCATCAAAATCGATGCCCTCTTCTTGGTTTTAACCTTGAGCCACTAACCTTGCTTTGTTTCTCACAACATTACCTTGTTCATCAAGCTTATTTCTAAACACCCATTTTGTTCCAATAGCAGAATGGTTTTTAGGTCTAGAAATAAGTTTCCAAACTTGGTTTACCCTGATTATCAACGTTCTGCTCATTTTCTGGTTGTCCTAGTTGTTCTGATTGTTCATTCTGCTTTTCTTGATTAGAATCTACAACATCATCATTTTCTAAACTTCTAGAAGTAGAGTCAGATTCATCAGACACAATATGAACAGATTCTTCTACAACTAGAGTTTTCTTATTAAACACCCTATATGCTTTACTATTACTAGAATATCCTAGAAAAATTCCTTCATAAGATTTAGCATGAAATTTAGCAAGATGATTTTTCTTGTTGTCTAAAATAAAACATTTACACCCAAAAATTTGAAAGTAACCAATATTTGGTTTTCTACCTTTATATAGCTCATATGGAGTCTTTTTAAGTTTAGATCTTACCAAAGCCCCGTTTCGAATATAACATGTAGTGTTAACGGCTTATGCCCAGAAATACTTTGGTAATTTAGAATCACTTAGCATGGTTCTGGCCATTTCTTGAAGTGTTCTATTCTTGCGTTCCCCTACTCCATTTTGTTGAGGTGTTCTAGGTGCTGAGAAGTTATGAAAGATTCCTGATTCGTTGCAAAAAGCATTGAATTTCTGATTTCCAAATTCTCCTCCATGATCACTTCTAAGTGCAGAGATGTTGTATCCTTTCTCATTTTGTATTTTCTTGCAAAGATGAACAAACATGTCATATGACTCATCCTTATTTCTAAGGAAGAGTGTCCAGATGAATCTAGAATAGTTATCTACAATAACAAATGCATAGGATTTTCCTCTAAGACTAGAAGGAGTAATAGGACCAAATAAATTAAGGCGTAGCAATTCTAAATGTCTAGAAGAAGAAACCATGCCCTTAGATTTGAAAGATGTTCTGGTTTGTTTACCCAATTGACAAGCATCACAAATGTGATCTTTTTCAAATTTCAACTTTGGCAAACCTCAAAACAAATATTTCTTAGATAGTTTAGAAATAAAGTGCGTGCTTGCATGTCCAAGTCTTCTATGTCATAACCAACTAGAATTATCAATAGAAACTAAGTATATGACTAGGTTATGCATATCAGAGAGATCTACTAGATATATATTCTCAAACCTTTTTCCAACAATTAAAGTTTTGTTATCATGCATGTTCTGAACTTCACAATAAGAGGGTTCAAAGATCGCTCTTCTATTTTTATCACAAATCTGACTTACACTTAACAAGTTATAATGTAATCCTTCTACTAAGCATACATCTTCTATTGAAGGATTAGAACCTACCAAACCAATAACAATGATTTTAACTTTCTCTTTGTCTCCAAAGCTTACTGTACCTCCCTTTTTCTTTTCTAATCTGGTTAATTTCTTTCTATCACCAGTCATATTCTTAGAGTAAGCGCTGTCCATGTACCACATTTCTGTTTTCAGCTCACTCCTTAGGCACACCTGAAAAGGTCAAGCAGATTTAGGTACCCAACTAATATTAGGTCCTGGAGGGTTAGTGGTAATAGTTGTATTCAGCTTACTATGATTTTTCTTGCTATTGAGACTTTTAGATTTCTGATGTTCTAAAGTCACAACATTAGAAAGAGAATTTTTCTTATTAGAAACATAATTCTATTTAGAAATGCCATCATAGCTAGAACTTGTCTTTTCTTTAGAAACGATTCTGAAATCTATTTTAGAATTCGAATCTCAGTTTTTAAAGATTCATTTTCAGAATTCAGATTCTTACACTTTTCTTCAAAGTGTTTCAGATTTTCAGAAAATGTATTATTACAATCTTTAAGATCTTTGATCTTTATGATAAGATCTTTGCATGTAACTTCTTGATAAAAAGCATCTTTCAAATGATTACATTCAGTTTTTAATTTTCTAAAATCCTTCTTTAGAACTTTATGCTTTCTAACAAGCTTTTGAAATTCATTGCAAAGGTTATTATATGTATCTAAAAGATCATTTTCAGATTCAGGTTCAGAAATACTTACATTGCTTTCTTAACGCTTTTGGACCATTGCATCTGTTTCATTGTTTTCAACTTTCTGTGTAGAAGTTGGAGTGCTGATTTCCTTGGAGTGAGAATTGATAATGGCCATCAGACAAATATTTGCAGTTTCTTCTTGGTCACTTTGGCTTTCAGAATTAGAATCATCTGAATCACTCCAAGCAGCTACGAATGCCTGCTTCAACTTTTCTTTCTTTGACTTCTTTTTCAGTTTAGGACAGATAAGCTTGATATGTCTAGGCTTATTGCATTCATAACAAACCACTTCAGAAGGTTCTTTCTTAGGTAAATTGCTATTTTTAGGTAAATTGATATGTATAGAACTTTTTGAATCTTTTAGCAACAAGTGCTAAATCATCACTATCAAGATCAGAAGACCTTTCTTCACTAGAAACTACTTTCAAAGCCAGTTCTTTCTTTTTCTTATCTTCTACAGTCAGAAGATTTCATTTCTTCTGAAACAAGAGCTCTTATCAGATAATCATAAGTAACGGGAGTCTCTTTGTAATTCATAACGGTTCCTATAGAATCCCATTTTTTAGGTAGAATTCTAAGGATTTCCTTAACAAGTTCATCTTCTGAAATTTCCTTTCCGAGAGTTCTCAAAGGATTAGCTATATTAGTAAATCTAGAATTTAATCCAACAATAGTTTTTCCTTCTTTCATACTAAACATTTCATATTCTCTCCAAAGGATATTAATTCTGGATTCTTTCACTCTATCTGTATCCTTATAGGTAACTCTAAGTTTTTCCCAGACTTTCATTGCAGACTTACATCCAGACACTTTATTGTACTCTGTTGGATCTAAAAAGCACAATGAAGAATATTAATAGCTTTTGCATTTATAGAAATATCATTCTAATCAGCATCAGTATATTCTTCTTCTGATTTTCTAACTCTCTCATTTTCTACAGTTTTCACAGGAATACGAGGACCAGTAATGATGTTCCTCCAGTAGTTTATGTCAACTGATTTTATGAAATTTTCCATTTTGGTTTTCCAATAAGAGTAATTAAAACCATTGAACAGAGGTGGTCTAGAAACTGACTAACCTTCTAAAGATGTAAGAGGAAGTGGGGCTGCCATAGGATCTTATCTCTTAAGGTTTTAAGCTTCAGTAAGTCAAGAGCCAAAGCTCTGATACCAGATTGTGGGTCCCGAATATGTATGGTACAACCCAAGAGGGGGGGTGAATTGAGTTTTCAAAAAATAAAAAATTTAACTTTAAAATTAAATTCAGAATTCTATAGCAGTAGAAAAGTAATCCACTTGTGAGAATAAGTAATTGATTAGAACTTCCTCACAATGCTTTATGCAGAAAATAGAAAGACTTTGCAAAGTACAGTTATTAATTAGAACTGCTTCACAATATCTTATATAATATCAAAAACTGCTTTATGAAGGAAAGCTATTAAGTTTAGAACTTCCTCATAAAGTTTAGATAAATATACAAGACTATGTGAGAAACAATTATTGAAATCTGAACTGCTTCACAAAGCTTCAATCAAGATTAGAAAACTAATTAGAAACCCAAATAGTGAAATATACTGAAAATAGAAGAACAGATTAGAACTTTGTATTTTCACTATGCAAAAGTCCAAAGTTCCAATGTTCAGTAATAGATAAAGCTTATTTCAGTTTAGAACATAAAAAATTTTAACAACTTTAGCATTTCTAAAATATAGATAGAAGTGTAAATAAAATAGTATCAAGCAAAACTTCAGAAAATAAAAAGATCAACACAGTGATTTATAATAGTTTGGCACTAACTCGCCTATATCCACTCCCCAAGAATTATCTTGAGATCCTCAACTATATTATCTCTTTCCAAGGGTAAGAGACAAACCAACAGTATAAGGCAATAGATCAACTCTTAGATCTACCCTTTGTCCCACTAGATTTTCCAAAAGTTTCAGTTAACCTCAACCCTTTCTGTTTTTGGCAGAGAACAGAAACTTAATTCTAGACATTATAATCTCTCTCTCACGGAGAAGGTCGCTTGATAACCTATTTTACAATAGCTTTTCACCTAAGTTATTACACAAATGTTTATCAAATAAAAACTTGTCTACTAAAGATTACAGAATCTAAATAGACAGACAAAAATGCAAATATAAGCATAGGAAAAACAGTTTTTAAGATTAGAAAATCGTTTTAGAAATCAGAACTGTTTTTCAAAAGAAGTTGTTATAAAATTTCTTTTCTCTTTTAAAGATAAAACGTAAAGTATTAAGATGAAAAGAAATAAGGAGGTAGAGAGTAAGTTTTGAGAGATAAAAGATATGATCAATGGACAAATACTCTTAAAACGAAAGCTCTTTTCACCACATCTGTTAAAGACGAAATACCTTTTTATAAAGAGGGATGAGAATCCCGTATTTAGAAAGTGAAATCCCTTTTTGAAATTAGAATATTGACTTTCCATTTTTAGAAGATACGGAAATCTTTGTTACCAAATCTTTTGAGTAAATATTCTTTCTTTTTAGTGAGTGAATAAAAGAAAATCTAACTTCCCTTTAAAAACAAGATTTTCGAAAATAAGAAAAAAAATCTTTTTCGAAATGAATATTTACCAAAACTGATTTGAGATAGAATCTCTTTTGTTTAGGTAAGAAGACAAAATCAAGATTTTGGATCTCTTTAAAAATTCTATTTCCGAAAATGAAGAGCATAAAAATCTTGTTCGATTTATTCTTATTACCAAAATCGATTGAGACAAAGTCTCTTTAATTTAGGTAAGTGAATAAATTTTGAACCTTTATGAAGATAATTTTTGAAAAATTAAAACAAGCTTTTTCTAAGATATTTATTACCAAAAATGATTGAGACAAGATCTCTTTCATTTTAGGTAAGAAAATCAAGGAACGAAAAAAAAAAAAAAACTTTTGATTTTTAAAGAGTTATTTTCAAAAAACCCTTTTGATAAAGAGAGAAGAAATTAATTTTGTGCTTATAAATGGATGTTCTCTCTATCCTACAATAAATACTAAAAATCTAACCACTAAGGTCTTCAATAGCCTTCATGATCCTTGAATTTGTAGACTTTGCCCTTGTTTATTTATTACCTTCCATATATAATCTGCATAAAATATTATTAGCACGAATAATATAATTTAAATTTATTTGTTTTGCTTTAATCATCAAAATCTCGAGATAAATATTTGACCCTTGAGCCAACATACTTTTCAGTTCGTGTTTACATTCTGAAGATAATTGACTATATTGATAAATTGGGCCAATTGGGTACTGCCATGGACCATGAGTTGAGCATTTAGTCTTACAATCCTTACCATGCAAGCTATTCACATTTTATTTTGAATTTTAATACAGTAAACCTTTAAAAATACCCTTAAGTTTGCGTTTTGTTATAATTCATCCTATTCTTAAGTTAACCCTCGTAGACATCCTAGTTTCTTACTTTTGTAATAATTGGACCCTCCTGTATAAATTTATCAAATAATAGAATGTGGGACCCACCAAGTCGTCTTGGGTTAAAATTTAACCATGGACAATTAAGTAAAACATTGTGTCATACTGTTTAAGGTTTAAGTATCCCATTCAAACTCCTCCCATCGATTCAATCTCAGACGAACCCTAAACACTCTCCCTTATTGATTTGAAGTGCTGAGAGATCAAACCTGATATTTCCCTCATCATCACTACTATTATACTCAATCATGATGGTTGATCAATCTCTTTGGTAGCTTGAGTGATATTTGGCGTGGAGACTAGGTTACAAAAGGCAAAACAAGAGGGAAGAAGAAGACAAAAGATTGGTAAGTCCCACACCATAAATTAATTTTATAGTTATTTTTTTAATGCATAATCTATTATTATAAGCGAGAATTTGTGATTAAAATAGATAGTGTGGTTGCAAGAATTTGTAAATATGTAGGATTTGGTTTTTCGTGCACAATGTGATATTGGGAATTTTTTAATAATGAAATGAGTTACAAAAGCATAGCATGTGTTAGTTTAAATATTAGGAAATAGTAAGTACATGTGTGAATACTCAAATTTTGAGGCTCAAAAAAGCCTGTTTTCTCAGACTGCAAACAGTCCGACCGGACCGGAGGCCATTTTGGAAATTTACCGGAAGTATGCCAATATGGCACTTAAAACGTCCGGGACGTCGCGAGGGACCCGGAGGTACTCCCGGAATAATTTTTGGAGGTACGAAACTTCCGAAAAAGCCTCCGGAACGAAAAACTAGCGAGCGGACAAGGTTTCGGTGGTTCTGACCGCCGTCGCCGGCGGTTCTGACTGCCCTCCAGAGGGTCAGAACTGCCCTCCGGCTTGTTTTTTCCTATAGATACAGCCCCGATTCGTTCATTTTGACTCACTCAGTCTGTGTTGACGGACGCTCTCTTCTCCCCTACGCTCCTTGCGGTTCTATTTACTGCTTTTCTGAATTTTCATTTAGCTTTTATTGCTTTCTTGCTTTGTTAATTGGTCACTTAAGTTAAATTAACTGTAATTAAATACCCTAACGAGGAGCTTAACCTGGAGCTAAGAAGTGGCCGATGACTGACTCAGGTAAATAAACGAAACTCTGCCCATTTTAATAATTTGCAAAATTTCTCTTCTACTCCAATTCTGAATTAAACTGCTGCATAAATGCATTCACGTCATCAATTTGGCGAATAAACTGCCTCAATTAAATATGATTAAGCTTAAATGCCCGGTTAATTAATAATCGTGGTGTTAAAGCCTAAATCCGACAATATTGGCTAAAGTATCTAGTCAATTAATGACTATGGTATAATCACCTTTATTTCGAACAGTCCGGCTTAAGTCCAATTAATCAATAATTGTGGCTAAATAGCCTTAATTAACCACGTTTTTTTTGGCAATAAATTGCCTATATTGCAATTTAATTGATCACTTTTTGACAAATAAATTTCCTATAAATAAAATTATCCATTTTTAGCGACAAATTGCTTAAATCGAAGCTTTGGAAAAAAGCCTTGAATTAATCAATCTTTTGGCTAAAAGCCTTAAATCAATCAATTTTGGCGACAATCGCCCAATCAACACTTTTGGCAAACAAATTGCCTAAATCAACCCATTTTGGCTAAAAACCTTCAAATAATCACTTTTGGCAAACCAATTGCCTAAATCACATCAACTTTTGGCGAACAAATTGCCTAAATCAATCTTTTTGGCTAAAAGCCTTAAATCAACACTTTTGGCAACAAACGCATAATCAAATCAATCAATTCTTTGGCAAAATGCCTGAACAAAATGCACGAAGCATACACACACTCATGCATTAAGCATACCCATTCAAAGCCCTTTAAAAAAGGCCTATCGAACTACGTCGACTTTGATCTTCCATTTAAACGGAAGTACGTAGGCACGTTTAGGGTTTAATCCCGAGCGGCAAGTCGAAATCACTTAAACATTTCATTGGTCCAATTACATCATTTACCCTGCAAAGCATTCATTCATTGGTTAGTTCATCAACCTGACATGGTCTTGAGATCCACCTCGGGTTCGCAAACTATGCCTTAAGCATTGGGATAATTAATCTAGTAATTAGGTTAATTAAAATTGGAGACAACTTAGGGTTTTTTCCTAGTTTACCCTAAAATAATTAAACAAGGTGGCGACTCACACATTCACATGCATTTCTGCCCTTAGTCATATTCATTATATGCCTATTTTTGGGGGAGGTGTTCACAACATGCTATGATTTTTAGCTATTAAAAAACTCATAGTTGTTAGTGCCATGAATACTTGTAGTTTATTACTATGACAGTAGCAACAAGTTGTTATGGGTAATAAATTTATGTACTTGTGATAAGTATGTGTTGTTCCTAATAAAGTACATTGTGAGTTATAACCTAAATGACTATTTTAAAGCATATTACAACATAGCTGTTGGATACTGCATATTACACATTTAACATTCTTAACCATATGCATTCTAAGAATTGAATAGATTTATGCCTTATTTGAATGTGTAAATAATTTTTTGTCTTGTTTTCATTAATTGCATTTATGCAATAGGTTCCCACTTGAAATATGGATTGGTGGTAAAAAATGAATAAGGGTAAAAACATTAACTGTGTTGGATGAAGGGCTTTAAAAGAGTAGGATACTCAAAGGTATTCTCAACAAATGTCTTACTTATACATTGTTAATGCTATAAGGAAGTTTGGATATCGGGAATGCAAATAATAGATTACTTTATACCATGGGGAAACTGGAGATCTCTAAAGACTTGCAAGACTAATGAAGACATAAGAACCATGTTTGAGAGAGGATAAAATTTTAGTTGGTTGAAGGTGTACATTAAGACAGATATATAAATTGAAGAGAATAAGGATTTTAAACATAACAATTATGTTAATGATGAAGAACCTTATGTGTATGATATTGTAGTGGACGAAGCTGATATTGATTGGCTAATGCAGGCCATGGAAAAGGGAGAACTCCTAGTAGATGAAGATGAGCCTTTTTCATAACAAAATGAGGTAGAAGAAATACCCTTACAGAATGAGGTAAAAGAAGTAATATTGCAGTAAAATAAGGCTGAAGCAGTTCCTTCACAATAAAATGAGGTCGAAGTACCTCACTTAATAGATGAAGATCAGCCTCCTTTACAAAATATAATGAAGCTAAAGAGGAAGATGTTATTATATAAAAAATAGAGAATAGTGCATCAGTTGAGGGCTTCTTCAATGTTAACGTAGAAGGCAATGATGTTGAGTACCAAAATGTAGAAGAAGACAATGAAGTCAAATTCAGTAGCATTATCTGACAAGGATGATGAGGAATTTCTGCCTGCAAAGGAGCACAAGAAGAAGCTGAAAAGTATTACGGTTGATAATAGGCTAGGTTTAGGGATAGATGGAGTACAACCAAGGCCTCAATAACTAAGGAGTATGCTTAGAAGAAGGGTTTCCCTCTAATGCAGAACATTCAAGCACAGACAGTAGCGAAGAAGAGGAGACAGAGAGTTGTATATGATCCTGCATGTGATCATAACTTGCTAGAATTTTGTGTTGGTATGGTCTTTGCTAATAAAGAACAACTTAAATTAGTAATGCAAAAGTTTGCACTTCTAAAGGGTTCTAATGTTAGATGGAGAAAAAGTGAACCTAAAAAAGTAGATAGCAAATGTCAAGATCGTTGTAAGTGGAGACTTTATGGGAGCACCAAGGTAGGGATAACTCTTGGGTGATTAGGTCATATGATAAGGTACACAGCTGTTTTAGAACCCCATCTACAAAAACCACCTATCTCTAAGACAGGATACACATAGCCCATAATCAAAATTATCATAAAAAATTTCAACCTTTTATTCTATGTTGCTAGCTTTTGCACTTGAACCTTCAAATGCTTCATACCCTCTTTCTCATTCAACAGCTTCACCTCCATTCCCTTCAAATGCAATCCATTTCATTCTTCTGCTTCTCTACCACTTTTAGCTCTTCTTTCACACCTTTTAAATGTCAATAAATTGCATCGATAACATGGTTTGCCCTTGCAAGGTACTCTTCATCGTTCCACATGAAAAATTGCAACCTCCATTATCCTACAACTCCATTAACATGAAAACATTAAACAATCTTATCATTATATCTATATGGCATAAAAATTAGCAACTTAATTTCTTTAATTTTCCTACCAATTTGAGCATCTATAAAACCACCTACCAAGATTTGATCTCCTTTAAGAGGTGCGCAAACGTGCTCGTTACCTGCACCCACATAAAATAGTAGACCGGTTTGTTGTTGAATTTCTAGAGAGCGACATTGGAGATGTTTCTGCAAATTGAGAGAGAAGAAAGGACCTGAGCTTTGCGTGAGGTAGGTTGGAATTGATGAAGAAGATAAATTATAAGAGATAGGTTAAGTTTCATAACGCAACGTTTTAAAACTTAACTATATGAGTAGCTTTTAACTTTACCTTCTTATGGTGGGACCTACGTATGGTATTATTTTATCATTTATAAAGGAAAATTTTGAATTAGGGGTCCAATTATTACAAAAGTAAGAAATTGGGGTGTCCAGGAGTTAACTTAAGAATAAGGTACAATTATAATAAAACGCAAACTTGACAGTTTTTTAATGGTTTACTCAATTTTAATATGAACAAATCGGATGCTTCCTTAACTGAGTTGCTTGGTATGCTTACCATTGTTGAAGGAGCCTTAAGAAGGATACAACTCTTATATTTCTAGTTCAGTCTTCTAAGACTGAGAAAAAGCCCAAGAAGAAGCAAAATAAGAGGAAGGCAATCAAGCCCAATGGAGCTGTGACTAAAGAAAAGGGAACTTGCCACTACTGTGGCAAAGATGGTCACTAGAGGAGGAACTGAAGAAAATATATTGCAACTGTGAAGGTAAAGAAGCTTGTTGAAGCTTCTGCTTTAGGTATGTTTATGATTGAAATTCATTCTTCTACTTTTAAATTCTAGTTCTTGGTATTGGATACCTAATATGATTATCATATTTATAATAACATGTAGGAACTAAAAAAAAAGTAGAAAATTGAGGAAAAGAAAGATGGACCTACGTGTAGCCAGTAGAGCAAAGGTTGATGCATTAGTTGTAGGATCATGTTTTGGCTTAGTATTAGAATTAAATAATTGTTGTTTTATTTCAATACTTGGTAGAAATATTATTTCAATTTCATATTTAGTTTGAATAATGGTTTTAAATTTAATTATTGAGAATAATAGTTGTTCTTTTTATAATAAAGACATTTTTTATGGAACATGAATCAATACAGATGATTTATATAATGTTTCTATTGATAGAATCCTCATCAACATAAAAAGCAAGAAACCTAAAATAGATAATAAAACTTATCATATATTTGGCACCGTAGACGTGGTCACATTAATAAAACAGGAATCACTAAGTTGCATAAAGAATGTTTATTTTGAATCTTTTGATTATGAATCATATGAAACTCGTGAATCTTGTTTAATGGGTAAAATGACTAAAACACTCTTTACAAGAAAAGGTGAAAGGTCAAAAGAATTATTGGACCTAATACATACAGATGTATTACTACCCAAGTCATAGATGAATATTAATATTTCACTACATTCACCAATAATTATACTAGATATGGTTGTGTATATATAATGAAATATAAATCTGAATTTTTAAAAATTTCAAGGAATTTAGAAATGAAGTTAAGAAACTAACTAGAAGGTATTAAAAAACTTTGATCTGATTGAGATGGAGGATACCTAGGTCAAGAGTTTCGAGTTTATATATTATAAAATGGGATCGTACCCTATTAGATATGGTACAATCTATAATGAGTCTTGCAGAATTTCCTCCATCCTTTTGAGGATAATGCCTTTAATAATGTGATATACTATCTAAATAAAGTTCCATTCAGATCTTTTGATAAGACTCCATATAAGATGTGGGCCATCAAAAGACACGTCTTATTAAGCATAAAGATTTAGGGATATGATGCTTATATGAAGCATTTGAGATATGAGAATCTTAGAGCTAACTAAGATAAATGTAAGTTTATGGAACATCCAAAAGAAATTCTTGGATATTATTTTACCATCCTATTTAGAGAAAATTGTTTGTCTCAAAACATGTTATCTAAAAAAGAAATTTATCCTTAAAGGAAGCAGTGGGAGTCAAGTAGAATTTGAAAAGTTCAAGAACCTCAAACATACATTAAAGATAGAACAAGAACAAAAGATTGTTACATTAGATGAACAATCAAAATATACTAGTTAAAGAACCACCATAAATCTGTTAGGATGCATTGTGCTCCTACAAAGGCTAAACCTTCAAGTGGAGACTTGAACCTAACACTTATAAGGAAGAAATATATGACATTTTGCTTGCAATTACAACATACTATGATTATGAAATTTGTCATATTTATGTCAAAATTGGATTCTTAAGGAAATTTAATTTAAGAATGTGTATATGACACAACCTAATTATTTTGAATAAAAAGATTTTCCTAATATAGTATGCAAACTACAAAAGTCTATTCATAGACTTAAGAAAGCGTCATGGAGTTGGAACATCCGTTTTGATAAAATAATCAAACAGTTTAACTTTATTAAAAATGTGTATAAGAAGGTCAGCGGGAGCGGAATCGTATTTTATATTTTGTATATTGATAACATATTAATAATAGGAAATGATATTCCACTACTCTAATCTGTAAAAGTTTGGTTGTTCAAGAACATCTCCATAAAAGATCGAAGAGAAGAAGCTTACATACTTAGTATTAAAATATATAAGAGATGGATCTAGTAGGCTGTGAGAATTATCTCAACCCATATATATTGATAACGTGCTAAAACAATTTAGCATGGAGGAACCCAAAAGAGGATTCCTACCTGTATATCAATCTGATCCGGATGAAAGTCACTGGAGTGTTGTTTAAAGCTATCCTTAAGTATTTAAAAATAAGTAAGGATACTTTCTGGTCTATGGAGAAACTAATGAACTAACATGGATACATTGATACCATAGGATAAATACATGGATAATTGACTTAGTGCAAGTGGGATATTGTTAGTTAACCAATTAATTGGTTATATTTTCGATATAATAATTCATGTAATAAATATTTCATTATTAATAAAAGACTTTTAATTATCTTTTATATTCTATTAAATGAGTCTCGGTTAAAGATAAAGTCCATGCGATAATATTGCTTAACAAAATAAATTATAATGTGGTTATAATTATGACTTTTATTTTGCATTAAAGTGATGTCTCTAAATATTTCCGATCATTGTTCTCCTCATTATTGGACAATGATTAGAGTTATTGAGACCGGTACATATTATGTTCTTTCTTTACAAATGGAAGCAGTTGCTCTCATAAGCTGAGAGATATGTGATATCTAGAACTAATATATAGGTTCTTATTATTTAAACAAATCCATTGGATTGACCTGCATGAGAATTCCACATGGAGAGTTACATGTGTCTATAGAATACTCAAGTGATGGTTGTTTATGTGATCCTTTGACTTAAAATTACTAAGCTATCTTGTATGGGAAAATAATTATATTTTGATTCTTCATTCATATTATCCATTTATGGATAATAAGCAATGATGAATTGGATATAGTAGAAACTGTATGGAGATATTTGTGTAATTAAGATAAAATTCATCACCCTAAGTAAATTAGGAAAAATGTTCTAATTGTTCTCTATTATTATTGATTAAGAAATCCTTGTGCAAAGTAGAATGAAATTAGCAAATTAGATTCGAAATTTCATTCCAATGATCAATAGTTAAGATTAAGAGAACTAACATGATTTACTAAATTAGAAAATCAATGATAAAAGGATATTAATTACAACTATAAACCATGCACTCAAAAGTTAAGTCAAACCACTGTTGACTTTTTAAATATTTGGATAGTCATGGCATATTGCTAGACAATGTTTTTGACCTTCAAATATTAATTAATTAGTTAATTATATTTTTTGTCAACATATTTGGAATCTAATAGGTCACGCACATAAGAATATATATGAGAAAGTAAAAATGAGAAATCAAATCAAGTAAGACTTGATTGCAAATAAGTTTTAGACTTTAAGGGAAAAATTATAATTTATATTTAGTTACAATTTTACCTAAATTATTAGGTATTGACTTAGTTAATTTATGTCCAAAATTTATTGAGACAAATTTTAGATCATATATAAACCTAATATTTTAATTATGATTTATTTATTTAACTATGATTTATTTATTTAAATAGTTAAATAAATAAATAAAAGTTATTTACCTATGGCTTAGGGCTTTTATATATAAGATTTAAGAGACAGTTTAAAATTGATTGATGATTGATGACTTAACCATTAATTTGACCTTGAACTTTGTGAGCAGTTACAATTTTACTTTAATTTGATCTTTGATTTATGGACACCCTAATTTTTATGTTTAGTAGCAATTACACCCCAAAACCAATTTAATATTAGAGTTTAGAACTAAAAATTATAATCAGTGGGTCCCACAATCTAAATTCAATCATATTTTCTTTTTGCCCTCCTCTCCCTCCTGCTCTCTTCCCATTTACGCGATTCCTTTGATGGATCATCAAAATATAAAAAACAAGCAATCAAAAATCAATCAAAAGAATAACAAAAAAAACCCATAAATTTGTTTGGTTTCAATTCTCATCTCTTATCAACCCAAAAAAATTAAAAAAAAAGTACAATCCTTTACATTAATTGCATGTTTCGACAAGAATAAAAAAAAATCATCTTTTGACAATTTCATTGAGATAATGTATAAAATACCCACAATTTTTATAATGCAAATTCCAAAACTACTGATGTGGCTGGCTAAAACCAATTCTGCAAAGTAATAACAATTACATATTACATATTCGTCGTAAGACTAAAAGAATATATAAAAAAGAAAGAGAGAAAATTGTTGAAATACCCATATGGATAATGAATGATCCTTTTGCAATTTCACACTTGTATTTATTACTTCTAACCCTCTCCATTTATATATGTATATATATTCTTAGTGATGCGGAGCAACTTGCACTTCCATATATGGATGATTTGGATCGCTGCAAACCAAAGAAGAAGGGGCACGGTCGTGCCATATCTAGCACGCCCGTGCCAATCTCTAGAAGTCCAGGACGCGAGACACGCCCAGGCTTAAGAAGCACAAGATGCCCGTGTCACAGCCAGCCTGCCCGTGCTAGCCTCTGGAAATCCTAGCACACTCGTGCCGACACTAATGAGCCTAGTTACGTTTCGAGTGCCGACATGCCCGTGTCATACCAAGCACGCCAGTGCTAGCCCCTAGAAATTCAAGCACGTCCGTGTCATGCTATGCACGTCCGTGCCGCCTACTTTACTAGGGTTTTTACCAGTTACGACCTTTGTGTTATTTTAGGTCTTTTTATATGACGAACCTAAACCTATAAATAGGTTATTTTAGTATCTTGGCAGGCATTATCATTTGATCATTATTCCTATCAATAAACTTTTTCAAGAGTTTAGTTCTCTATTTTATTCGTCGGATCAAACGTCATTGATCAAAGCTCCTAACGGAGTATGATCGTTTATTCCCATTCACGTAACCATTCTGCGTCAGTTGGTATCAAAGCCGAAAGGCAAAAGTATCTCCATGGCCGACAATAATGAGACACGACTCACTGCCATAGAGGCAAGGTTCAAAGAGCTATCCAAACAAATTAGACAGTTGACACTCACTATTCAACAAGGCAACCCACAACCTGCAGCTGCAACAACAGCCTCGAATCCATTGCAACCAAATTATGCAAGACGCCAAAATCGTTATGCTGGAGGAAGAGATTACAGAGGCAATGGTGACAATTTTCATAAAGGCTACATGATACATGTAGACCTTCAACCCTTCTCAGGATCGCTAGACATAGAAATCACTCTTGACTGGCTAGCGGAGGTTAAGCGATTCTTTGAGATCATGAATGTTGAGGATGAACGTAAAGTTTCCATTGTGGCCTATAAACTGAAAGGCGGTGCAGCAGCATGGTAGCATTCTATTCAAAACGAACGACATCGTCGAAGGATTGAACGTGTACGAGACTGGGTTTTAATGAAACAGTTGATTGAGCAACGTTTTCTTCCTAGCGATCACTCTCAAATACTATACAACAGGTACCATGACGGTTTCCAGGGAAACCGAAAGGTTGATGAGTTCACAAAAGAGTTCTTAAGATTGCAAACACGATACGACAATTGTGAAACTGAATCCTAGCAAGTGGCTCATTATCAGAGGGTATTGAATCATGATATAATGTGTATGATGGGTGTAGCTGTGATTTTCACCTTGGCATATGCAATTGAGATGGCCAAACGTGCGGAAGATAGAATTAATTGGCAACCGTGACAATCAGTCAATCATAACCTGAATTTCAGGCAACCCTATTCATCCGAAAATCAACAGTTCTATAGAAATTCGGATGGGCAAAACTCAAAAGCAGCCACTCCTGCCAATAACCAGAGTTCTCGGTAGCTCACAACAGAGTCTTTCTAAATTTAATAGCTTGAGAGAAAAGATCCCATGGCAGCCCCACTTCCTCTTACATCTTTAGAAGGTCAATCTGTTTCTAGACCACCTATGTTCAATGGTTCTAATTACTCTTACTGGAAAACCAGAATGGAAAATTTCACAAAATGAGTTGATATAAATTGTTGGAGAAACATTATTACTTGTCCTCGTATTCCTATGAAAACTGTAGACAATGTAAGAGTTCAAAAGGCAGAAGAAGAATATAATGATGCCGATTGGAATGACACATCTGTAAATGCAAAAGCCATTAATATTCTTCACTGTGCATTAGATCCAACAGAATATAACAAAGTTTCTGGATGTAAGTCTGCAACGGAAGTCTGGGAAAAACTTGGAGTTACCTATGAGGGTACTGACCGAGTGAAGGAATCCAGAATTAATATCCTTTGGAGAGAATATGAAATGTTTAGTATGAAAGAGGGAGAGACTATAGTTGAACTAAATTCTAGATTCACAAATATAGTTAACCCTTTGAGAACTCTTGGAAAGGAAATTTTAGAAGATGAGCTTGTTAAGAAAATCCTTAGAATTCTACCTAAAAAATGGGATTCTATAGGAACTGTAATGAACTATAAAGAAACTCCAGTAATCTATGATTACTTGATAGGTACTCTTGTTTCAGAAGAGATGAAATCTTCTTTGACTGTAGAAGATAAGAAAAAGAAAGGACTGGCTTTGAAAGTAGTTTCTAGTGAAGAAAGTTCTTCTGATCTTGATAGTGATGATTTAGCACTTGTTGCTAAGAGATTCAAGAAGTTCTATAAAAAAAGGTGGAAGGCCACAGAAAAAGTTTATCAAAAAGAACTTTTCACCTAAAAATAGCAACTTGCCTAAGAAAGAACCTTCTGAAGTGGTTTGTTATGAGTGCAACAAGCCCGGCCATATCAAGCCTAATTGTCCTAAGTTGAAAAAGAAATCAACGAAAGAAAAGCTGAAACAAGCATTTGTAGTTGCTTGGAGTGACTTAGACAATTCTAATTCTGAAAGTCAAAGGGACCAGGAGGAAATTGCGATTATCTATTTAATGGCCACTATCGATTCTGAGTCCAAGGAAATCAGCACTCCGACTTCAACACAGAAAGATGAAAGTAGTGAAGCAAATGCAACAAGCCAAAAACGTGATGAAAGCAATGTAAGTATCTTTGAACTTAAATCTGAAAGTGATCTTCTAGATACTTATAATAACCTTTGCACCAAATTTGAAAAGCTTGTTAGAAAGCATAAAGTGCTAAAGAAAGACTTCAGAAAATTGAAAACTGAATGTAATCATTTAAAAGATGCTTTTTATCAAGAAGTTACATGCAAAGATCTTATCGTAGAGATCAAAGATCTTAAAGATTGTAATGCCAAATTTTCTGAAAAATCTGAAACACTTTGAAGAAAAATGTAAAAATCTGAATTCTGAAAATGAATCTTTGAAAACTGAGATTAGCATTCTAAAGTCAATTTCAGAATTGATTTCTAACGAAAAGACAAGTTCTAGCTATGATAGCATTTCAAGACAAAGTCATGTCTCTAATAAGAAAAATGATATTTCTAATGTTGCGACTTTAGAACATCGAATGCAATTTGAAAAATCTATTAGTCTCAACAGAAAGAAAAATCACAGTAAGTTGAATACACCTATTACCACTAACCCTCCAGGACCCAATATGAGTTGGGTACCTAAATCTGCGTGATTTTTTTAGGTGTGCCTAAGGAGTGAGCTAAAAATAGAAATGTGGTATATGGACAGCGCTTGCTCTAGGCATATGACTGGTGATAGAAAGAAATTCACTAGATTAGAAAAGAAAAAGGGAGGAACAGTAAGCTTTGGAGATAAAGCTAAAGGTAAAATTATTGGTATTGGTGTGATAGGTTCTAATCCTTCAATAGAAGATGTATGCTTAGTAAAAGGATTACATTATAACTTGTTAAGTGTAAGTCAGATTTGTGATAAAAATAGAATAGTGATCTTTGAACCCTCTTATTGTGAAGTTCAGAACATGCATGATAACAAAAATTTATTTGTTGGAAAAAGGTTTAGGAACATATACCTAGTAGACCTTTCTGATATGCATAACCTAGATATATGCTTAGTTTCTGTTGACAATTCTAGTTGGTTATGGCATAGAAGACTTGGACATGCAAGCATACACCATATTTCTAAACTGTCTAAGAAAGACTTGGTTCGTGGTTTGCCAAAGCTAAAGTTTGAAAAAGATCACATTTGTGATGCTTGTCAATTGGGCAAACAATTAGAACATCTTTCAAATCTAAGGGCATAGTTTCTACTTCTAGACCTTTAGAATTGCTACACCTTGATTTATTTGGACCTGTTACTCCTTCTAGTCTTGGATGTAAATCTTATGCATTTGTTATTATTGATGATTACTCTAGATTCACTTGGACACTCTTCCTTAGAAGTAAGGATGAGTCATATGACATGTTTGTTCATCTTTGTAAGAAAATACAGAATGAGAAAGGATACAACATCTCTGCGATTAGAAGTGACCATGGAAAAGAATTTGAAAATTAGAAATTTGATGCTTTTTGCAAAGAATTAGGAATCTTTCATAACTTCTCAGCACCTAAAACACCCCAGCAGAATGGAGTAGTAGAACGCAAGAATAGAACACTCCAGGTAATGGCCAGAACCATGCTGAGTGATTCTAAGTTACCAAAGTATTTCTGGGCAGAAGCAGTAAACACTGCCTGTTATATTCTAAATAGGGCATTGGTAAGATCTAAACTGAAAAAGACTCCATATGAGCTATACAAAGGTAGAAAACCAAACATTGGTTATTTTCACATCTTTGGGTGTAGATTTTTTATTCTAGATAACAAGAAAAATCACCTTGCTAAATTTGATGCTAAATCTTATGAAGGAATTTTTCTAGGATATTCTAGTAATAGTAAAGCATATAGGGCATTTAATAAGAAAACTCTAGTTGTAGAAGAATCTATCCATGTTGTGTTTGATGAATCTGATAGAAAATGATGATGCTGTAGATTTTAATCAAGAAAAGCAGAATGAACAATCAGAACAACTAGAACAGCCAGAAAGTGAGCAGAATGTTGA
>NC_143161.1:24570159-24595660 GCF_041381405.1 Jatropha curcas
CTTGCATGTCAAAAGTGGGTCCACATCTTATCAACAGCTTGACCTGACCTTCCCATAAAGGTTCATTAATTTCCAATCGTGGTGTTAGTATGGCTTGTGATGTTAAATTTAATAGGTGCAACTTATTTTAGTTAGACTGCTTTTATGGTGATGATGATGACAAATGGAATGCAGTGTTATGTGACATTAGCCTTCGAGTAGAAGTGGCAGAATATATAAATTTTACCCTTTAATGCTGTAGCACTTTCAATTGTATGAATGAGTTATGTGTATTTAAATTTTATAAATCTTGATAAAAATTTGAATATCTTTTCGCATTAATAGCAAAATTTTTAAAATTTTTAATTTTTAGATGCAAAATATTGATTTGAAGTGTAGTTAACATAACTTTTGAAATAATAATTTCTATTTGTTTCAATCATTTAGTAGTTGTTTAATTGATCTAATTTTGTAAGTCAATAATATAATGTTTAAAAGGTGTAATAGTTTGAAGTATTTGTAGAATCCCTTCGGTTTAAAATTGAACTATTTAGTAGTTGTTTAATTGATTTAATTTTATAGTTTTCGAATTTTGAAAGCCAGAGTTTACATTTATTACAGAGTCCCTTCGGTTACCTAGCTCTTCCATATATATATATATATATATACATCTTCTTTAACTATCTTACTATATACTTCCTTATTTACAAGGGTTAGAGCTTCTCTTTCTAAGTAGTCATTTCTCTCACTAGTAAGTCCCCTTAGACATTTTCTCTTCTCTTTCCCTATTTAGCCTTTTGCATAATTCGGATACTGGATTCATTTAGTGATGAGGATGTCCAAGCAATTTTAAACTGTAGTGAAAATTCTTCAACTGAGTATAACCCAAATATTTTCGAACCTCTAGAACAATTTGCCTAGAATGTTAACCTGACAAAGAGAACATTAGGATGGTAGACATCCCATCAGATCTCGACGAAGATGAGCTTTTAGATTTCTCCTTTATGTATAACATATCGCTAGAGTATAGGCTGGCTTGCCTATCTGAATTTAAGTGGCCAAATGAGTTACTCGACATCGATTCTTTAATATTATATGAATAGGATCTAAGATCGGGTGTGAGGCTACCTCTGAGTGAGCCTTTTATCTCTTTCTACAATGAATATCAACTCACAATAAGCCAAATACACTTGAACATTCTGCAAATATTATGTGGTTTGGTCAAGCTCACCTGACAAGATAACACTCGTCTAACAGCCTAAGGTATATATGAGTTATATATATTACAAGTTTGAGTTAATAAAGATTATTGCTTCTTGCAATCTCGAAAAGGCTACAATATTTTTAGTAAATAAGGAAAAATCTCTTCATTGAAGGAAAAATCTCTTCATTGAAGATTTGGAAGCATAAATTTTTTATCATAAGACATCTTGGTGGGTTTGGTATTCCCAATAGATGGTCAACCGAACCTACTAGCCAAAAGCTCCAAAGTGGCTTAGCCCTAGAGGACCAAAATTGTGTAAGCCTTATAAGGGTTAAAAGCCAACAAACCATAAACTTGAAGAAATTCATCTTCGAACACTATAAGATCTACTCTCCTAATGAACCTATGAGACTGAACATCCCTCAACTTGATAAGATATGAGTTTGAGTTTTATTTTCAACAAGTTTCATTAACATGTTTTAATTTCCTTATTTCCTTGTGTACACGGATGAAACCCAAAAAGATGAAATTCAAAAAAAATTACAACAGAGATGAGGAAGTAATCTGCTGGAGTTTTAGCCTTGTTCTTAAAAAAGGCACTACCAATTAGCAGCGAATCTTCAACCCCCTATCTTGGTGAGCCATTAAGTGCAAGTTCTACCTAAGGGTGCAACCACTGTAGTTACTGTCACTGCACCTAAGGAGCAAAGAAGAAAAGGCTAAGGGAAAATGTCATTCTGATTCTTTGGGGTGAGCTTAAGGAGGTTATTCCTGATCCCAAACCTTTCTTTATAAGGAAGTATTAGAAACAAGTCACCCTTCAGGAGGATTTGGTGAGCTAAGAGTTTGCCAAAATTTTACTATTTTCCAGTTGACAAGGAGACATTCCATTGCTTAGATGAGGTGGATAAAGTTGAACTCAATGAACGACTCAAGATAAGTAACCAAGCACTAAGTGATCAAGCTCACTAACACATGTTGGAGGTTGAAACCATAGTTGTGGAATATATAAAGCTTAAGACTGCAAATAAAGAGCAAGTTATAAAGATCAAGAGCTTAAAGTCTCAAGTTCAGCAATTAGAGATAGAGCTGAAAGAGGCTCAAGATCAAGATGAAATGGTGAAAGCCACTCTTGCCCACATGTGCTTAAATCTTAGAACCAAGGTTATCACTAAACTTAATGTTCAAGACCCAGACAAAGATTGGGACTTCATACAGGGCATTTGCCATGATGATGATAAAGAGACAAAAGAAGTGGAAGATCAAGAGGTAATGGGGACACAAGAGGAAATGGAGGAAGGTTCAAGTCAAGACACTTTCTTGGAGGACCACCATGTAACCGAACCTGATCTTACTACCAAACAAGCTGACCAAAATCCTCTTGAGACTTAAGTTGGTTTTAGTAATTTTTTGTAAGCACCATCAAGGCTAGTTTTTTTATAAAAGGTCTCTTTGTCTAGTTCTACCTTTTTTGTCAGATAGCTTTTATATATTTTGGTGAACCACAATATGTAAAATTTTTTTCTCAGTAATGAAAACATTTTTTAAGAATTCTTTCTCTTTCTTTTTTGTGTTTTTGTTTTGCTTTGATTGGATGGCTAAGTCTCACCAAACATATACATGTAATGTTTTTAGCTTGATCTTTATGGAGTTCGGTGTATAACCCTCAGCTTTGAAATTTATCATCGAAATATTTTTTAAGCTAAGGGTAAAGCTTGGAGGAATTAGTTAAGTTCAAATGGATTCTATTACGTATGCTCATTTTGTTATTGGAGCTGTTTAGGCTTGAAATTGACTGTTTAACTCTACCTTTCATGGATTGCTTAAGTCCAAACTTCATGAATTGCTTAATTCTGTCTAATTGTTAAGCTGGTTAAGTTTGGCGTGGACTGCCTAAGTTTATTTTAAGTGTTGAGTAGCTTAAGCTCGGCGTGGATTGCTTAAGTTCGAACATCATGGACTACTTAAGTTCGAACATCATGGACTGCTTAAATCTGTTTAAGTGTTGAGCTGCTTAAGCTTGGCGTGGACTAAGTTTGAACTTCGTGGACTACTTAAATCCGTTTAGTGTTGAGCTGCTTAAGCTTGATATGGAGTACTTAAGTTCAAACTTTATAGAATGTTTAAGTCCATTTAAGTGTTGAGCTGCTTAAGCACATTGTGGACTACTTAAGTCTGTACTTCGTGGACTGCTTAAGTCCAAACTTCATGAACTACTTAGGTCTATTTAAGAGTTGAGCTGCTTAAGCTCGGCGTGGAATGCTTATTTCCGAACTTTGTGGACTGCTTAAGTTCGTTTAATAGTTGAACTACTTAAGCTCAGTGATCACTACTTAACTATGGTGTTGCTTTTTTTAGAAGATACTTTACATATCCTCCGTAACTATGGTGTTGCTCGAAATGTTTGGCTCAATTTAGGGGCCTCTAATTATATTTCGGATTTCTTCTCCCTATATCTATATGTTCGAGGTTGGATGAGAGCTAATTTGTCTTGTTCAACATTTGGTTTTTATGGATGTGCTTGGCATATTCTTTTTGCAACCACTCTTTGATGGTTATGGAAATAGAGGAATGATGCTTTCGTTTCAAATTCAATGCCACAAAATTTCTTATTTCCTTAGTTACTGGTTTCTAAAGCTTATGAGATACAATTAGCTTAAGATCATCATGATTTGTTTATTTATGCAATAAAGAAATCGAGTACTTTCAAGCTTATCTCAACGCAACCAATACCACCATCTTGGATTAAAGCTAACACAAATGGTAGTTGTCATTAGTTTCAGGGTAATGCTTCATGCGGGTTCATCTTTTGTACTTTTGATGGTAGATGGTTGTTGGGATTCAAAACTTTTTTGGGCTATTATGGTGTGTCAAAAGCAAAATTGTGGGGAGCTTATTATGCTTTATTTGTAGCTTGGTCTTGAGTCTGGCATCGAGTTCAACTTCAACTTGATTCTCAAGTTGTTGTGGGTTTGCTTTCTAATTCACCCTCTTTTGCTTTTAGGCTGCATAATTTGATTGACAAATGTAGGAGTTTATTGACTAGAGATTGGGAGGTAGAAATTATCAAAATCTACTTTGTGGCAAATCTTTTAGCTGATGAGGCTTTTGATTTTACTTCGTCTCATTTGGTTAACTTGCCTTCTTCTCATGCTCATTTATTAATATTCCCTCTTTTTCATTTTGTTTACTTATTATTTCTGTTTTGGATAGCCCAAAATGTTTACAAGTTTTCTAAATTTGTGTATTTAAATAATTATTTTTTTTATAATAACATTTATGATTGTTCATTAAATAAATGACTTTTATTAATATCTTAATGAATTGAGAGTAAAAATTGACAAAATAATTTTTGTTAACTAAATTTTTAATATGTGTATTTTATCAAACCATGTAAATAAAATGGGACAAAGGGTGTAGATGTCAATTATATGGGTGCCTTTTGGCCGTTGAGTTTAGCCTATGGGTTTAAATCCCTCCAAAAGACACCCGTTGAGTTTAGCCTATGGGTTTAAATCCCTCCTTCTCATTTAGAAAAGATATTGAATATGTTAATATAAATTTTTTTTTATTTTATCCAATAAAATTTAGATTTAAATAAAAAACTAATATAATCAATTAAATTAAATTACTCTTATTTTTCAATCAATAAAATTAAAATCTTTAAAGACATTTTTATCGATCTAAAAATTTGATAGGATTATGTTTGACGATCCTAATGTTACTCTCCTCATTCCCTCTTTTATATATATATATATATATATATATATATATATATATATATATATATATATATATATATATATATATATATATATATATATTCTAATTTAATTCATTGATAAAATAATTTATTTTCTCAAAAAAAAAAAAAACACAAATAATTTTTTTTTTTTTTGTGTTCTTAATGATTTTGTACTCCATTTCGCTATTATTATAACTAAATAAAAGAATAAAATTAGAATATGATAATTTTTTTTTTCGGTTCTTAATAATTTTTCATTTCATTCTATTCCTTTCGCTAATATTACAACTGGATAAAAAAATAGAATCAAAACTCATATTCTATGCTATATATCATACACAGAAAAATGAATATATTCTCATTTCCGCTCCATTTCAACGTCCGAAACAAAATTTAACCTAAATAAAAAATGGTTACAATAAATTTACTGGCTTTATTAAGAAATTTTATTGCCTTTTTTTTTTTTTTTTTACAAAAAAAAAAAAGCCTAAATATGAACAATTGAGAAGTTCACTTTTAAAATTTTATTCCATGTTAAGAGAATTAAGAGCTAACATGGAATAATCGTATTATTCTTGCGAATAATTATAAGAGCTAATATGATTGTTCCACCTTGTTAAGAACCCACGAAATTTATGTTCTGATATTTGAGGGCATTGGCAGAATTATAACCTCATGATAATTTTTTTTCTTTTTCTCCTTTAATTTCTTTTTATTTTTCATATTTGTCCTACCAACATTCCTATTTTGTCCTCTAACTCCATGAATTCTTTTTTCTTTATTCTTAATTTCTCATTCTTTCTTGTATTTGAACCTCATAACTTTTATCTTTAACCATTTTAGCTCCATATTTTGTTTCTTTAAACTTTATTTTTTTATTTCATAATTAGATCTTCAAATTTTTTTCTATCATCAATTCCATAAATTCTTTTTATTTTTTTTACCTTTGATTCCCATCTAATATTTAATCGACTTTTTTTAAATTTTAATTTGTATTAATATACTACAATAATATCACAATTTCATTCGCTTTGTGTAATACTTTCCCTCTCAATTCTAATTTTTTGCTCTTTCAATTAGTTATTTAAGTGTGGTTTGAATTTATTCTAATTTTTAATTAGTTTTTTTCAAAAAGCGATTGGCACACATCGATACATATTTTTAACACTCTAATAGAAAATTTTTTTATAGGAACAATTTATTTTAAGTGTTGGTACAGATTTTTAAAGGAATAATATTATTTGATGTTTCTTGTTGGTAGAACTATAAAAGGTTAATATCCTTTTGGCTACAGCGTTAATGTTTATTATGTGGTGTTAAATTCAAAAATTGAATAATTGTGGACCAAAATGGAATAAAATTGAAAAATAAGGTCTCAAAATAGACATCTAAAGAACTTCAGGTGTTGGATTGAGTTTTTTCAAAATGACCACAGTAATGCTGGCTTAATCCGTGGGACACAATGGCAAACCAAGGAACAGAGAAAGGAGATAAAGAAAGTTTAAGCCGGCTCAAAGAAACTTGACGCGAAGCCGTATTGGCAGGAAAGACTAAAGGGACGACGAAAGCGTCAGAGCGTAAAACGTTGACTGAAAGTTAAAGCCGAGCCGCCAAATGCATAAGATCCTCCAAAGCTTCGTTTTCGCTGACTGTGGAAAACTAATCATTAGACCAACCTCCGCGTAACTAAAAAGATAAAAAGAACACCGTCTTCTGTCTCTTCCCTCTCCCTATGGGTGACAATTTTCACTCGCCGTATCGGATTTGAATTTAAGGACTCTGATTGTCCGTTATTATTAAACTAATATTTTAAAAATATCTAAAATAATTATTTTTTTAAAAGAAAATTATAATTGTGTAAGTTAGTTAAATCAGAATAAAAATTATGAAAAAAATATATATATATAATTATCAATCAAGTAATTGGTCTTTTCATATTTTTAACAGAATGTAAAAAGCAAAAGGGTAAAATCATTAGTAATTGATTTATTTAACCTCTAACAAATAAAAAAAAAACAAAGTGTAATATTTAGGAAGTGATTCATTATTAATTAATCTAATTTTTTTTATTACTCAATTTGTATTTGACTTATTCTTTTAATTAAAAAATATTTTTAATAATGGGTGTGAAGGAAAAAAAAAGTAGTGGCTCTTTCCTATTAGAATATTGCATCTCGTGAGGAAAGGACCCAACAGGCAACAGCTGGGGACTGGTTGTACATGGGTCCGTGAAACCTGCTGTAACCGCCATCTAAATCCGATTTAGCGACATCATAGTGATACACAAAACGCCTATAACGGCAGCCTTAACTAACTGCCACGTGTAGTTTATAGTACTCTCACCCTGCCACGTTTCGAGTTGGCGTCGTTTCCCAGGATCACGTCCGGTCACGCTTCGTGTTAGGTCCACTTAATTTACGGGAATTAACTTAAATTACGAAAATGTAATTAATTTTGAGTCAAAAGGCGAACTCTGCAAGGGGTATAATTGTCATCCTGAAAAGTACCGTAACTAACTAGAACTTCCGAAGGTTGGTGAAAATAATCGTGCAGAGGACTTCTAATTTAATATATTTTTTATATAAATATAGTAAAAAAATATTTTTTTAATATCGATAAATTTAAATTTAAATTTATCAGTAAGATCATATACGTAATAATATTTAAATTTTATAATTATTATTTTGACTTAAAAAAATAGGCTTGGGCTAATAATCTTATATCTACATAAATTTTAAAGAAATTTATATATATCTTATACCGGAAAGAATTAAGTATTGAATTAAATTTAATTTCTATTAGGATTCTAAGTAGAATTAAATGAATTATGCAAGTCTAGATAAGATACTTAAATCTGTGCACCAATAAGTAGGTTTGTGTGTCATGTAATATAACTATCACATAGTATATCACAAATTCTCCTTTCCCAAAAAAAAAAAAAAAACATCACATATCAATCAATACAAATTTAACAAGAAAAAAACTATCATGTACCAATCAATACAAATTTAAAAAGTTTTGGTTTCCCATTTGGCTAAGGTAAAACAAATATTATATATATTAATATATATTCTTTATTCATTGAAAAGTCCAATAGGTCGAAATAACGTAATTAGTTACACAACAACATAGATTTTCTCTTGTTAACTCATTAAATTAATGAAAATTCTTTTTGTGGAACACTCTTGGCATAGTGAGAAAATCACACCTGGTTGTTTAGCAAATTTGTTTTTCACTTATTTTGATTATGTTATTTATTGTTTATTGGTCTTTTTTTTTTTTAAATTTAGTGTGGGATCAAATTAACCGAAATCATACTTAGTCAAGTAATATACTAAATTGGTGAAAGCTGTTATGTTTGAAACAATTCAAATTTGAGATTCCTTATTGTTTACATTCTCATCAATTTTAATTTGTCTTTAAATTGACTACTTGATTTTCCTTGAAAAAGAAATTATACATTAATATTTAAATTTCATAATTTTTATCATAGTTTGACTTTAAACATATTAAAAAAATATAATTATATTATAATTATTATTTTTACATATTAAATAGGGTAGAGGTTTTTTTTTTTAGTTGAATTAAATAGGATAAAGTTGACGATTTAAAAGAATTCTCTTCTTATAAAAAGAAAAATAAAACTATAATTTCAAACAAATAAAAAAAGAGATAGGTTAAAAATTTATGAGACTAAGAGTATAAATTAATTAGTGCTATCTTTGATACTAATAAAATAGAATTCAGATTCTCAAAAAAAAAAAAAAAAAAAAAAAGAATTGAGAAAATAGCAAACAAGAACTTGGCACGTTGACATTCGGTGGTCATAAATCCAGTTATATGGGGTCAAAATGGTCAAGTCCTCAAAACGGAAAGCTTCCAAAAGCAGCGAAACGCGAGCAAAGGGAACCCAAAAAAACGCGTTTTGGCCGGCAGGCGTTTGGTTGAACCACCTAACAACCACCGCTTTCCTTCACAATTCTTCGTTTCTTCTCTCTCTCCCCATTTATTTCATGAAATAAAAAAATACTATTATTAAAAAATTGCATTAAAGCAAACTATTTTGCGCTATAAAACTATAAATTATCCTCTTTTAGCTCTTTTCCGGTTTTCTAAGCCATTCCTTTTCCTTTCTCTCTCCTCTACTGTTCCTATCTCTCTTCCTCCCTCTTCCCTCCACCGGTAAACCTCCTCACCTCGCCGGTAAACCGCTATTCTCTCCGGCGAAACTGCCTCCGTTTCTCACCGGAAAACAGCTTATTTTATTGACATGAGATTCCGTGATTTGTTTTAATTCCATTCCTCTGTGTCTGTTGGAAAACGATTCGGATCTCTGATTTGACGCGGTTCGTTCGTGTTTTGCGAGTTTTGGGAGAATGTGGGCTATTTGGTTCTCCGTTATGAATTTTTGATGGAGAAAATCATGATCTAGGGTTTGTATTTTGGATTTCTGGACTCAGTTTGTAGCTAAAACTTCACGAAAAACGGAGGCAAATAGAGCGCGACTACGGAATGAAATGGTAGGCGTACATATTATTGTAATTTTTGAAAAGAGTTATAAATTTGAGTATATTGTAATGATATTTTTTGAAAAATTTGTTAAGGCGTTTTATCAGTCAGATCTTAAAGCATTGTTCTGATATGCAACGGTCTCTTCAGTTTTTGGATAATTTTTGCCTTGAGTTCTTTTGTTTCTATTTTTAGAAAGTCATTTTGATTTCTAGTTATTTGATTCGTTGAAATCCTTCATCTGTTTCGTTTTCTGTTATACAAATGCTTCTGAGACAAGTTGATGTTATTCGCTTATATAGGGATATTTTTGCAAAATGAATTTTACAAAACTGAAAATTGATTTCTGTTTTATTTTTTGTTTTTAAGCTTGGGGTTTGATTGTGATCAGCAAATAAATTGCATGGGCCAAATGGTCCAATTATTATTACTATTTTCCAATTTTATTTTATTAACTTTCCGTAATAAGATTTTACGCTGTTATTTGTTGAATTCCTCCGGGTAAGATTAAGAATAATTTTCCATAGTTGATATGGTCATATATGGAGTTGGATCAATTTGTGCATTTTTAGGTTAAAATTTAATGATTTGTCGAGCCATTGACTCGCAATTCAAGATGGGTCCAGTAAACACTCATTTCTGGCTTTAATTGTGGTGTTAAGTGATTAATTGATTTGGTCATGTTGGGTTGACTCAATAGAAAGGTTTTTCCTGCGGCTAAATATTTAATTTACGCAGCAGCCAAAAGCTCATATATTGTCAGAGGTTGAGTTTTTGCATGAGGAAGGATATGTGTAGGACCTCATGTTATGGAGTAATATAGGAAATTAAAAGTGAAATTCCTCTAATTTTTCACCCGGCATTCGCATGACACGAAGGAGTTTTATGTGGCCATGGTTAGCCTGACCGGTGAAATCATTAGTTTTGATCAATGCTTTATTGTACATAATGTTTTATACGTTACAGCATAGTGTTTTCTCTTCCTCTTTCGTAATCCTCTGCCGGAAACTTAGTAGGACTATGTTATAGTCTGAGCTAATTTAGAATGTACTTGTAACTGCTAATTGATGTGAAGTGACCTTTGGTTGGTATGAGTTGAATTTTATTTTGTTTATGTAGATCAACTGGCTTGTCTCCATCTTTGTTGTCTTCGTTTTTGGGTGTCTGGATGTCGGTTCTGCTTTATTTCTATTTTGAAGTTATTAGGTTTCATCATATTGCTTTCCATTTTGACAGGTGGAAGGGAGGGTCTGTTTGTCCAAACAGGCTAGAAATGGGTTAGAATTTCTGAAGCGTAAAAGGCTTCAGCGAATGAAATCAGACACTGCTACTGAGACTGTAAGTGTCACCAGCATGATGAGTAGAAGTGGAGGAGATGCTTTAAGGGTTTCAGCATCGTGCGGTGTTAGGTTACACGGTAATGTGGAATCTTTTGCTCCATCAAACAGTGCTTCAAGCGGGACAGCTGCCTTTCCAAAGCGGAAGGTTGATAAATTTGACACAAGTGATCTAGAATGGACAGAGAAAATCCCAGTATGCCCTGTATACCATCCAACAAAGGAGGAGTTTGAGGATCCTTTGGTGTATTTACAGAAAATAGCTCCTGAAGCTTCAAAATATGGTAATGAATATTTGCTGAATAATCTCTTTCAATGTTTGCATACTGAGAAACACTTGCAAATTGGATGGTTAGAATCAATCTTGTCTTGTTAAATTGTATAGCAAACTGATTTTGAAATAAGCTTTCAAAAACATATGGACTTTTTACTGATTTTGCAGTGTGGTTCCATAAATCCACTAAATCTTGCAGTTTTTTGTTACAAATCTCAGAACACTTTTATTCTGGTCTTTAGTTAGCATATCTACTGTCAATAAAATGCTTTGGACCGTAATTTATGTCTGAGATTTGTTTTGTTCTAAATCTTCTTCAGATGTGTCTAATAGGAACTCATCCATAGTTTTTCCCTTGTTCCACAATGGGAGATGGCCCCAGCAACTAAAAATACTTGAATTTGCAAGACTTAAGTGTCAAAGTATGGAAGCTACCATTGTTAAATTTTTACTTGCAACCATGATAATCTGGTTTTGTTTCTTACTTTTTCTCAGTAATCAGTGCAAAAACTAACTCCTTTTATTGTCTTAGTGGAGTGCCTTCAACTGGTAATATAAAATTATTAAAATTTTGGAATGTTTAGTGCTCTTTTTTATATTTCCCCAAGGATCCATTCAGTGTTGCACTGTTTTACTCTCTCACTTCAGCGGCATTTCAAATGACATCTGTTGTGCCAGATTTTGGCCTATTGTTATAGATGATTTGAGAATCAGATGTCAAGCACCGTGTTTTGGTTGCCACACCCGTCACAGGCCATTACAGCCATTACACTGCATGCAGTCTTTTTATTCTGCAAGCCAATTTTTTAAAAAGTTTTATAGTAGTTCCAGATACAACTGTTAGCCTTTGGCTGCAATACCTTGAAACAGCCCAGGTGCAATTTAAATCTCTGTACATCAGTCCAATTTTGACCTGACTTTTCTTTCTTCTTGTGCAGGTATATGCAAGATTGTTTCCCCTTTAAGTGCTTCTGTTCCTGCTGGGGTTGTACTCATGAGGGAGAAAGCAGGATTCAAGTTCACAACTAGAGTGCAACCTCTTCGTCTTGCAGAGTGGGATACTGATGATAGAGTTACCTTTTTTATGAGTGGAAGGTGAGTTTTCTTACTTCAAAGCAAATATAATTTTTGATGGCGTTCTATATGGGCTTAAAACATGAGTATACCTTTTCAGAAATTACACCTTTCGTGATTTCGAGAAATTGGCGAACAAGGTTTATGCTCGCAGGTACTGTAGTACCAGTTGTCTTCCTGCAACATACTTGGAAAAAGAATTTTGGCATGAAATTGCTTGTGGAAAGACAGAAACAGTTGAATATGCATGTGATGTTGACGGTAGTGCCTTTTCATCATCTCCCACTGATCTGCTTGGAAATAGCAAATGGAATTTAAAGGTGCTATTTTACCCTTTTTTGTTATTTTACCCTTTCTGATGAAGTGTCAACTACTTGATTTTACCTCAACATTGTAAAATGCTGTACGACAAGTGGTTTCACCTCAGTATTGTAACTAGTTGTAGTTTTCATTGCTATATTGTTGTATGTATTTATTGACTTGGAGGATGATGACCTTGTGACCATCCAAATGCAAAATACACATCAAAGTACAATGAAACGTTAACAACAACCCAACATCAAAAGTTTTGGGACTATATCCCTTTGGAATGAGGGGTGGTTTCGTACACCCTCAAAACTCTAGCCTTCAGCAGATATGAGTGAGGCTTCCTGGCAATTTTGGATTGTTTCGGGGGATCTGGTCCTGTGGATATGGGATTCATATGCTTAAGCAATGGGATATGTATTCCTTCTTTTTCTTTTTGTTTTGATAATTGGCAATTTATTGTGTTGATTAGAGAATAATGTATTGTATGTAGAGTGGAGAAATTTTTAGAATAATGTATCGCATGTATGTAGAGTGGAGAAATTTTTAGAATAATGTATCGCATGTATGTAGAGTGGAGAAATTCTTTCTGGCACTGAGGACCTGTAGGTTTTGTGGCTATTCCTTTAATCACTTGCCCCCTTGATTTAGATGTCAAAGATTTACCCTCTTAATATAAATTTCTGGCTTCGCCCCTGCTTGCTTAAGGTGGGAAAATAACTGGGTAATAGGCTTTCGTTAGAGATACTTTTTCTTTCAGAGGAAAGTTGATAATGTCAGTAAACAAGTATGACGTTTTCCTGTGTGGTAATATCCCATTTTGATTCTTATCATTTGATCAACTGTTTCTTCTTTTATCTCTCTCCCTCTCTATCAGAGTTGTTATTTTATTTTTTGATTTCTGTGAATAAAATAGTTGGTTTTGGGTAAATGTTGAAACAATTCTTCAAAAACACTTTCCTACAATTAGCATATTAGAGATTCTTTAATTTAATACTGCATCATGCCTAGCAATTGTTATATCTCATCTCTGTTTGTGTTTTCAGAATGTTTCACGGCTGCCCAAGTCCATTTTACGTCTTCTGGAAACAGCTATTCCGGTAACTAGACTATAAATATCTATTTAAATATTTGTCTTTATGCTTTCTGTCACTTCTTGACTTACATTTTGTACATTTCAGGGAGTAACAGATCCCATGCTTTACATTGGAATGTTATTTAGCATGTTTGCTTGGCATGTGGAAGACCATTATTTATATAGGTACGTCTTGTACATACTTTTAGGGCATTGAACAGTATCCTTTTATTTCATTTACATTGTAAATTTTATTTATAAGCTTCTAATTATTATCTTTTCCTTAATGTTCTGGCAGTATTAATTACCATCACTGTGGGGCATCAAAAACTTGGTACGGAATTCCTGGCCATGCAGCTTTAGAATTTGAAAAGGTGGTTAGGGAACATGTTTACAGCCATGATATTCTATCAACTGAGGGGGAGGATGGAGCTTTTGATGTACTTTTGGGGAAAACCACATTGTTTCCTCCAAATATATTGTTGGAACATGGTGTCCCTGTCTTCAAGGCTGTGCAAAAGCCTGGGGAGTTTGTTATCACCTTTCCTAGAGCTTATCACGCTGGATTTAGCCATGGTAATATATCAAAATTTTTTTGAATCTCTAGTTGCTTTTTTTTAATCTCTAGTTGCTAAGGAAGAACATTAGGCATTATGTAATCATATTTTACCTATTGTAAATCTTTAGGTTTTAATTGTGGTGAAGCTGTAAATTTTGCAATTGGAGATTGGTTTCCAATGGGAGCTATTGCTAGTCGGCGTTATGCCATTCTGAACAGGATGCCTCTTCTTCCCCATGAAGAACTTTTGTGCAAAGAAGCAATGAATCTCCATTCGAGCCTGGAAATTGAAGATTCAGATTATTCCTCTGCTGATTTGGTTTCTCATCGCTGTATTAAGGTTTCTTTTGTCAAACTGATGCGTTTCCAGCATTATGCTCGATGGTCTCTTATGAAATCAGGGGCATGCACTAGCCTTTTGCGAAATACCCAAGGAACTATTCTATGCAGCTTGTGCAAACGGGACTGCTATTTAGCTTTCCTTAATTGCAATTGTGACTTGCATGCCGTGTGCCTTCGTCATGGTATGTTTGCTATGTATTTGCTGATGTGTTTGTCTCTATGTACTATATCATTGTTTTTCTGTCTGTTGATATCGGCTTCTCAATAACTTATGTTGATCCTTATCACCTATCCAGATTTTAAGTCACTTGACTTTCCATGTGGAAGAAATCATACCTTATTTTTGAGGGAGGATATTTCAGCAATGGAAGCTGCGGCCAAGAGGTTTGAGAAGGAAGATGGAATACGGGAGGAGATTCAACAGCATGCAAGAAGTGGGGATGATTTGTATTCCTATCCATTATCAAATAAGTTTCTGGGTGTTTTAGAGGATGGATACTCTCCTTATTGTGAAATAAACTTTCGTTTTAACCTCAAGGCTTCTGCAACAATTCAGGATGGGTCACAAGCCCCTAGTCAGTCTAAATTCATACATGGCATTGAAAATTTTAGACCTGAAGTCTCAGAAACATCTGTTTCTTGTTCTGCATCTGCTCTCTATTCTTCTGGTGAGGTGATTCAAAGCTCTTCAGCAGCCAACAGTGTAAGTTTTGGCTTCTTAATTTCTTTCCCTAAAGTAGCTGTCAATTCATCCTTTTTTCATTTCTTATACCAACCAGTCTCAAACAATGAGAAGAGTGGTCTTTTTAATGTTTTGATTAATGAGTTTTTTTTTTGGTTTATTCATATCTTTAGAAGGTAAGCAGGTGCGCTGACTTTAACATAGGGAATCTTGATTGTAAAAAGTTATTTGAAGAAGTATCACAAAACGTGCATGAGTCCTCTCTATCCTCTTTTTCTCACGATGAATGCCGGAGTACCCAGCATGGTGTTCGTTATGGATCAGAGGCTAGACCTAGTGTAGATAATCATAGTGATGATTCTGATTTGGAGATATTTAGGGTTAAGCGACGCTCTTCTCTCAAAGTGGAAAAAAGAGTTGTGACTGATAATGGGTCTTCGAAGAATTGCGAATACCAGGTATACGATTGTCCTTTTGCCATTTTATATATGCATTGTCTTTTATTAGTGGGAAATGGGAATTTATTCACTGTTCGGACGGCCAGCATCGTCCTCCTTTTATTTGATGTGCAATTATGTGTTTCAGTTTCCTTATCAACATCAATTTTTGTCTATTTGACACTAATTCTTGGAATTCTGCATCGAGTTGTAGACATGTGAGACTCTAATGTGAAAAATGAGGTAAAAATTGTAAGGAAAATTTACCACAGGAAGCAGAAGCATAGGGGGAAAAAATAAAGGTGAGAAAAAAAAAAAGTCTACTGGTCCTTATGGGTCATGGGGCACGAAACTTGAGTTTATGCTGGAGCTGAGATGATCTTTCTAGAAGAATATAACACGTATTTAAAGAATTGGGATTTTGGTGTATTCTTTTTCTATTGAGTGTGCAGTGGTCTCTTGAATTTGTTTGTTTCCAAAACTGGACCATTTTTTTTTGGGTTAGATATTTCTCAATAGAAAGTTATTTATGTGTGAAAATGGGATGGGGGAAGCCTTGTGCTGTTCTCCAAGGAGATGAGACAGAATAGGTTTATTTGTCTTGGCATCAGAAGATGTTGTGAATACTTGTCTCTTTCTGCTGTAAGCTATTAGATGTTATCGAATATTTTTATTATATTTACTGTGCTTTACCTCCTTTTCTTCTCGTAATCTGCTATATTATGATTTTGTCTGTGAAACAAATGCTGGACGTGCTTGTCATCTCTTGCTCTTGGCTTTTCATGTCATGTTTTTGTTGTTCTCATACATGCTGCTTCAATTTTCATTTTTCTTTTTTTGAATTTTATACCTACTCATATTTGTTCGATGAAACAGGGGCTGAAACGATTGAAAAAACTTCAATTTGAAGGAAGAATTGCCCAAACGATGTCATCAGAATACAGCCAAACTGATGATGAATCGAATCACAATTATACACCGACTGTGCATTGTAAGGAGACTCCAGAGAATGGATCAAGGGACAGGTTTGCCAGGGGAAGTGGCATTCCCATCTCTATTAAGTTCAAGAAGTGGGTCAATGATGAAGCAATGAGCAGACAGCCAGAACACCACAGAGTAGACAGGTTCCACCATGAGTTGGGAAAGACCATGAGGGAACCGCCCCCGATAGAGATTGGGCCAAAGCGTCTTAAAGTCAGAGGCCCGTTTTTAGGGCGGGAGAGCAGGTTAGGTTGACTTTTGGATTCACACGACTGATGAGGAAACTGGTTGGCCTGCCTCTGGAGCATGATCTAGAGCCTGGCTTTGCTAACTTTATTTTCTCTAATGGGGTTCTAACAACACGGAAATTCCAAAAGATTAATTGTGGGAGCAGCGGAAAAATTAACCAACTTTAGGAAATTTTTATTCTTTTGTGCAGGCCTCGAATTGGGGCGCTTTGCACCAATGGTGATTCTTGTGGGTTCTCAGGCCGGGATCTTTTTCCGTCCTTGGCTGGAGAACCTCCCTGCAAGCTGAAAGTAGAATATGGTTAGTAACTCTGTAAATTTGTTTCTATCAGTGAAATTAATTCTTGAGGAAAGGTGGGTATTCCCACTGTAACTCCATTTGAGGTCATTCTGCTGCTTCCTCTTAGGTTCTTTATTCTTTTTGTAGCAATGGACTACTTGAATAAATGCAGAGAAATGCCTTTTTTCTCTTTCATATCTATTGAAATTCTGAATTTTTTTCATCATATGCTTGTGGAAAGAATGTTGAATTACACAGATAATATTGTAGTATCTGAATTTGTTTCATCATATCCAAGAATTGAATGCACCCCTAGGGAGGTAGAATTGTTACTTATATTTCTAGACAAGCATGGACTATTGTCGTCATGAGTGTACTTGTTAACCCATTAAAGACAAGGATTGTTATTATTATTATTATTATTATTATTTATTTATTTATTTTTTTGCGTGTAAGAAGAAAAAAATCATGAAAAGATGTAATTTTTCCTCGAACATGATTTTTGGCACGAGACTGTGTTGACATCGGCCTATTGGGCCCAAAGGACAACAATCACACTAGGCTTATCTAAGTCACCCAAGGCAGGCCTTTGGGCCCAGTCTACCTGACTACAAATTCACCCAATAAAAACGTATATTTTGAGAAAATTACACTTTGTGCATACTTGCTCCCCAAGGCATTCTAGAATCTACTTGCTCAGTAAGCAGAAATCCTAGTACACATAGGAGGGAGTTTTTATTGTCAAGGCATGACAAAATGAATATAACAAACTTTTTATTGAAATCAAAAGCATTTCTTACTTGCTCTCTCTCCCTCTCTTTCTCTTTTTCTCTTTTTTCCCACCTTTGCCTATTGCGTTTTCTATATTTTCGAATTGACGCTCCACGTCCTATATGACTATGCAGTCCCAAACGCATATTATTTGGTAGAAACTAAGTCTAAGAACCCCTCCCATTTTTGATCGAACAGTATCTTTTGGCATGCCTATTGGGAACATATGGATAGACTTACCGGAACCGGCGGTTCCGGTTCCAGAAAAGCTGGAACCGGAACCGAATCAAAATGGTCCGGTTCCGGTTCCGGTTCCGATCCGATTACAAAACCGACGGTTCCGATTGGTTTTCCGGCGAATCGCATAATTTTAAATTTTAAATTTTGAATACCGGTTTAAAAAAAAAATTATGTGAACATAAAAAATTAAAAAATACAGTTAAAAAATTTTAAAATATGAAGACCGGTTAAAAAAAAAATTATTTGAACATAAAAAATTAAAAAATACACCTAAAAAATTTTAAATTTTGAAGATCGGTTTAAAAAATAATTATTTGAACATAAAAAATTAAAAAATACACCTAAAAAATTAAAAAATACTTCAATTAAATTTATTTTTTTAAAGACTTGAATTGTTGAGTGTTGAACATAATGATTTTTTTTAAAAAAAAATTTGAACTGAATTTTTTTTTTTTTTAAGTTTGAACATAATTTTTTTCAAAAAAAAGGGCTTGAACTTAATTTTTTTTTTGTTTAAAAAAAAAAATTAAGTTGCCTACGTATCCTCTTGGGGTTTAGAGGAATCAAAGCCCACATAGTTCTTACTTACCTTATATCAATTTCACCCCTTTTACCTTAATCGCTATTTGCACCACCGGTTGATGTTCCCGTTGAAGACCCATCGTATAAATCAAATAAATCTTCATTTTCTTTTGGATTTTCTTGGGCTCTTAGTTCGGCTTTGGTCCAATCATCCACGCACGCTTGTGCTTCTAATGAATCGGGTGTCATACGAGATCGTGTTTCATCAAGTATGTTACCTCCTTGACTAAAAGCTTGTTCAACCGCAACAGTGGAGACCGGAGCTGCTAAAATTTGTTTTGCAAGTAAAGAAAGAATTGGAAAAGTATTTGCGTGACGACTCCACCAATCTAAAATTGGAAAATCTGCATCTGCATAATTATCACCAAACTCAAAAGAAGTTATTAGATAATTGTCAAATTCAGAAATAGAACTGGATTCCCTTGTTCTTTTTTGTCTTTGCAATAAAACTTGTTGAGCAACATCAACACCACTTACCCTTTGTGTTGAAAATTGTGGAATATTAGATTGAGAAGAAGTAGAAATAGAAGTAGATGAACTAGAAACTTGAACAAATTCATTATATAATTGCATAATATTTTGTTTAACTTCATGCACTAGTACATTTATATTAACATTATCTTCTACATCAAGATTTAATATGTCATAATAAATAGTCAAATAATCACATAAAACATCCATTCTACATCTAGGATCAAATACAATAGCAACAAGATAAACATGCGGTATATTTTTAAAATAAGATAACCATTTTTTTTTAATTGAAAAAAAATACAATCTTTTAATAAATCATCATTTTGAAATTCTTGGAGTGCAGTAATAATATTAATACACATAGGTAAAAATAAATTAGATGTGAGATAATAAATCCCACTAAATTTATAGGTAGCATCATTAAAAATTTTTAAAATATCTAAAATTTTTGCACAAATCTCCCAATTTTGTGGATATAAATTAATATCCTCAATATTATTAGTAACAAAAAAACATAATAATTCTTTATAAGAAAAAGACTCGTTTAGTAATTCATATGTTGAATTCCAACGAGTTGGGACATCCCTTGGAAAACGTTTTGGTCTTTTATTATTTTCTTTACAAAATTTAGCCCAACTTTTCATCACTTGGGGATGTGTCCATAAATATGAAATAGCTTTTTTAATTGGAGAAATAAAAGAATCAAGAATTTTCAAACCATCTTGTACACATAAATTTAAAACATGACATGCACATCTTATATGAAAAAATTTACCATCAATATTTGGTTCACAAATTTTTTTAAGTTCAATAATTGATCTAGTATTTGCAGAAGCATTATCAAATGAAATTGAAAAATTTTTTTTTGTCAACCTATATTCATCTAAAATTGAAACAATAACTCTATAAATATTATTTGCAGTATGTTTATCATCAAAAACACGAAAACCAATAATTCTTTTTTGAATTTTCCAATCATCATCAATCCACTGACATGTAATACCCATATAAGAATGCATTTGCCAATGATCACTCCAAACATCACAACAAATTGAAACACGAATTTTCAATTGAGAAAATAAAAGCTCTAACTCTTTTTTCCTTTGTTATATAAAGAAATAATAGTTCGTTTTACAGTATTTCTTGGTACTCTTTTAGCAGAAGGATTTAAAGCTTTTTGACAATAATTATTAAAACCTACTTTTTCACCAAAACTAAAAGATAAATGTTCCATAGAAATCATTTTTGCTAATTCTTCTTTTTGTATTTTTTCAGAATATTTAAATAAAGAAAGGTTAGAAGCGTACCCGGAAACTTGTTGTTGAGACCGATCAACTCCTATTTTTGTTGGATGTTTTGCCTCCAAATGCTTCCAAAATGATCCATAGCCGCCCGCTTGTTTAAATTTATAAGATTTTCCACAATAATTGCAAATTACATCGTACATTTTCGCACCTTTGAATTTTTTTGTGAAATGAATGGAAAATATGTCGGAATTTTTTCTTGCTCTTGTAACAATTTTTGCTCGTTGCTCTTGCTCTTGCTCTTCATCTTCTTCAAATTGCTCATTAAATTCGGATTCTTGAGTTGGAATATCCAAATTTTCATTTGGAAAACCTTCAAAATTAAATTGGTCGGGAATCATATCATAGATGTCGTTTGTAGGGATAGATGATTCTCCAATTTTTCCCTTGCCCTTACTCGAATTTGAGTTTCCTCCACTTGCCATTATATGATAATAAAATATAATTTGGAAAATTGAATAAAAAAAATTAGAGAGAATAATTACTTAATAAGAGAGATTGTAGAGTAGAGAAGAATAAATGAATAATATAGAGTAGAGTGTAGAATATTGTAGAGAGAGTAAGTAGAGAGTGTAGTATATTGTAGAGAGTAAGTAGAGAGAGTTGAGATTTTTTTGTAATGAATTTGTAAATAAAATAAGGTATTTATAATAAATCCAAAAATTCATTTTTCCAAAAATACCCTTAAAACTAGCCGTTATATAGCCGTTTATGGCTGTTGGGAGGGGTAATTAAGACATTTCACAACAATTTAAAAAAAAAAAAAACTGCAAAAATCTGACAGTTACAACGGCTAGAACCGCCGGTTCGAACCGGTTCGAACCGGCGGTTCTAACCGGACGGAGAACCGGCGGTTCCAGTCCGGTTCCAACCGGTTCTCTGGAACCGCTGATTCTGGTTCCTCATTTGCTGGAACCGAAACCGAACCGAATTTTTCCGGTTTCAGTTCCGGTTCGTCCCGGTTCCGGTTCTCACCGGTTCCGGTTACGGTTCTGGGTCGGTTCGAACCGACGATTCCGGTTCCCGGAACCGTAATATGGCCATGACTACATATGGACTTTGTGAAGATATCAAGTAGTACCCATGCCACCTAAATCATGAACAGTTGTAAGTGAATAAATTATGACCCTTGGATCAAATTGATCTGATTTAATCTTAGCCCTTTGATTTAATAACTTCGAGACGAAGTTGTTGAAAAGTCAACAAAAATCACATTGCAAACATGCTATGCCAACAATATTTTTCTACCATATTTGCTTCTCACATGGAAATTACACTATGAGCTTTATTTAAGCGTATTACACTAGAGCTCATAGAAACCATATTACACTAAAGCCTTGACTTGGTTTAAGCATAATTTGCACTAAAGCTTGAAGATTGGGCCATAGTTCAAAAAGGAATTCCAAGGAAAAGCTAGAGGTAAGTTTTCATATTCTATGAGTTCTGGTTTTTGATTCCTTAAATTGAGTTGGGGGTTTAGTTCTAACATGCATTTCTTGAGTTTTATTATGAGTTTTTGAGTTGTTTATGCATTTTCTTCATTTAGAACCTGAAGAGGCTCTAAGGTTGGATAAAGACAAAGAGAAGGTTTGATTATTGGAGTTTAAGTTCTTGGAACTTAATATTAGAAGTTAGTGATCAAATCCTCCTTTTCTTTCTTCAATTTCTTGGTTTTGAATTTCTAGGGTTTTTACCCTTTTGGTTATGCTACTTGATTTTGGCTTCTTTAAAAGTTTGAATTATTGATTAACGAATGAATGGTATGAAATTGAATGAAGAAAATCTTGATTTGGTTTAAGAACTATGCTTAGCCGAACCTACCTTTGCATGACTTGGAGAATTGGTGACTTTTTCTTGGACAAATTTCCTCTTTTGATACCTTTAATTGACATGAAAATGGATATTAATACTAAATAATAAGTGTCTTTAATTGGAAGGAGTTTTGGACTTGAGATTAAAATTTTGTATAGTGAAAAATTGAACAACTTGAACATACATCTTCTTAACTTAATGAGCACTTTCTAAAATGTGAAGATCAATGGAATTAAAGTATAGTTTTGGACAAAACTAAGGAAAATGGAGTTTTCCAAAGTGAATTTTAGCATGAGTTTAAGTATAATTGAAATGCTTATACAAAAATGCTTAAATATATAGTTGATGATTATGCATATTCATGTTACAGAAGTTAGGCTTATATAGGGTAATACTTTGGTTAATCGATATTAAATATAATTTATGCTATATATATATGAACTTGATGAATAAACTTGGAAATTCAAGCACCATGTTTTTAATTTCGTTCATTGATGTTATGAATATCTATTAATCTATGTTTAATGAGAATTGAGTGAATGCAATTTGGATTTTATGTGTGTTGCTTGGGATTTGTATACCAACCAAGTCTATAGCTTAGCACACTGAGTTTTCTCATACGAAGGAATTAAGGCCGTCTTTGGAGAAGTTTGTGATCTACTCCGAAATTAGAGTTACTCTTCATAATTTGATTAGAATATTCATTATTTTTATTTGAATATAAGCAAAATTATATTTGACATGTACAAGTAATTATGAGTCTATAAAAGAGATTTAATATGGTTTCTGATCTTTATTTATATGGAGGATATCTAATAGGTTATGCATGACTACTAATTATTATTATGATAAATGGATTGATTATAAATGTTGGGGTATGGAATCAGAAGGATGAAGTTGATTGATGATTGTAGTGATGAGAAGATGATATTGGAAATTTTAGAAATGTTTCTCAAACATGTGTTAAAAGTGGAATGTTAAGATTTTAAGAAAAATTCTTGCAGTACTTACGTAGGTTTTTAAGTTAGAACTGTGCATGTCTAGGATAATAATGACATTATTAAAGTTCTTAATTATTAGTTATACACTTAGTGCTTCTAGCATAGTGTGTGACATGTCTTGCTTGATCTACACATAAATCCGGTGGTTTATCCATAGTTCGAGTAAGAGATGTTATATTTAATGGTACCAGAGCATAAGTTTAGACAATTTTAGGTTTTAATTGAAAAGAGGATATGGATAAGTATATATATTTGCCAAAAGAGTCAAGAATAGGATGTAACTCTGAAGCAGATCTCCTCTGATTTTCGTTGGACATAGAATGTCAACAAATGTGTTAGATCATGATATAGAAGTGACCTACTCATTTGGGCATTTTCATAGTGAGTAGAGTATATAAAGGTTGCCCATTGTTAATTATTGGTTATGTTCTTTCGATAGCCTGTAGCATAGATGTTAAAGGCGCTAAGCACACTAAGGCGCAAAGGAGTTTTGAAGCCTAAGTGCAAGGCCTAAGGCGTAAGGTAAAGGCGCTCACGTCAGTGAGGCTAGATGCAAAAATTAACCAAAAAAAAAAATTGAAAAATATAAATAATTATAAAATTGAACAAAATGAATATTAATATTGGAAAACATATGAAATCTTAAATCTCGCAAAATGCAATATCTAACTATAATTAAAAGTAAATAAATGCATAACATGTTCTTAGTTCTTACTTCCTACCTGTACTACAATACTATTTCATATTAACTAATTAACATTAAACTAATAATGTTAAAAAGAACCATCTACATATGTTTAAGTAATTATAAAATTACTCAAAACTCATCAATCGTCAATCGTCATGATTTGAAAAAAGATATTCTTCATTATCCTCTTGATTCAAATCTTCATATTCCTCATCATCCTCACTCCTAATATCATTAAATTTATCTTCTTGCAATTCATCCTCAAAATAAACATCTTCGTCCTCATCCACAAGTGTTAGAGGAGTGCTAGGTTTAAACTTAGAAGAAGTAGCTTTTTATTTTTCTTTTGATAAATGGCTAGGTATGGATATAATATTCTTCCCTCTCATTGATCTAGTAAAATGGTCACTGTCTCTAACTCAAGCAACTCTACCAATCACACCCGATATCAAAGTATCATCTTCTTCCTCTCCATCTTCATTCATTCTACCCATCAACCATTCATTACTATCATCAATGTCAATTAAAGAGATGGCATCACATGTGAATCATATCGACGTTTCACTGCTCGACTATACTCCACAAATACCAAATAATTCAAGCGTTTTTGAGCTAGATGATTTCTTTTCTTTGAATGAATCTACAATGCATTGTAAGTAATTTTAATAAACATTATGATCAATGTATTTTTCAAAGAATTTCATAATCATGATTAAACTACTAAAATGTGTTAATTTATTCGTCACTTACTAACTTACATGTCCAAATTTGCTCTAATTACATTCACAACCCGATGCACTACAAGTGAGACTCAATACTTTAATAACAAATTTGGCCAAATTAGGTGTTGAAGATCCATTACATTTTCACTATTTAGCTGTTTATTAATTATTGATCCAAAAGTAATTGTTTAAAATGAATACCTAGCAATAGTAGTAATTATTGAAGAGTAAAGGCGTAAAGAAATTTACCTGGTGATTTTATCTTCTTATGCCGAATAACCATCTCCATTGCAAACAACCTTTCGACATTGTGATACAAGGAAAGTTGTTTATTAATCTTGTCTTGTTCTTCATGGCTTGAAATCAACCTCTAATTATAGTATAGGAAAAAGGCTCACTTTGCCCCTTGAACTTGGATTAAAAATTTAAAATATCCATTTTAAAACTTTTTGGCCAAAAAAATCCATTACTTATAAAAAGAGTCCAAAATAGTCCATTTATGTGCCTAGAAAAGAAGGTGGAGCACACACAATCAAGATATAAAACAAATCAAATTATTTTTTTGAAGAGAGATAAAGTCTCCACTTTGCTATGCATATTTATGCAGATTTGGCTTTGCTGACAATAACGTGGAAAATAACACCATGAGTATACAAGTTTACCGGTTAACTTGAATCAAGAAGACTAAAGAAAAGTAACATTGTTTTATATAACAAAAGCACAAATAATTATTAAACAATAAAAGAAAAAAAAAATAAAAGAAAAATCAAGCTCACCTTGGAATCTAGGTCAAGGTCATCAATTTGGATGCCATTGTCATATTCCTACACAACAATTAAATTTGACCCATATAAAACATCATTTGGGATAGGTAG